>NC_133776.1:44228005-44409327 GCF_003597395.2 Chelonoidis abingdonii | reverse complement strand
TAGTTGTGGATTGGCCCTGCTTTGAACAGAGGGTTGGACTAGATGACCTTCTGAGGTCCCTTCCAATCCTGAGATTCTGTGATTCACTGTGACTCCCCTAAAATAACTTTGCAACCCCCCTGCACCTACCTTTTGGGTCAGGACCCAACTTGTGAAATGCTGGTCTCCCCTGTGAAATCTGTATAGTATAGGGTAAAAGCACACACAGGGGAGACCAGATTTCACAGTCTGTGATGCGTTTTTCATGACTTTGGTAGTGCCCTACAAATAAACATAGCACCTATTGAATGGATTAAAAACTGGCCAACTGGCAGGTCTCAAAATGTAACTGTAAACAGGGAATCTTCATCAAGCAGGTGTGTTTTCTAGGGGGGTCCCTCAGGAATTGGTAGTTGGGCCTGTGTTATTTAATGCTTTTCTTTTAATCAGTGACCAGGAAGCAAACATAAAATCATCACTGATAAAGCTTGCAGATGAGCCAAAGATTTGGGGGAGTGATTAATAATGTAGGACAGTTCACTGCCTGATGTAGAGTAATTTTAGATGATTTGGTAAACCTGTGCAAGTGAATTGTAGTCACTCGAATACAGCCAAATGTAAAGCTAGACATCTAGGAGCAAATATAACCTAGGGGATTCTACACTGGGAAGCAGTGACTTGGGGAAAAAGCCTGGGAAGGAAGGCTAGGAGGGGGGGTGGTCATGGTGGATAATCAGCTGAATATAAGCTCCCGTTGCGATGCTGTAGGCAAAAGGGGCTAGTGCAGTCCCTGGATGCATAAGCAGGGAAATCTCAAGTAGGAATTTACAAGGTTATATTACCTTGCTATTGGGCACTGGTGTGAGCACTACAAGACTACTGTCTCTAGTTTGAGTGTGCATAATTCAAAAAGGATACTGATAAATTGGAGAGGGTTCAGAGAAGAGCTATGAGAATGATTAACAGATTTAAAAAACTGCCTCATAATGACAGCCTCCTGGAGCTCAATCTATTTAGCCTAGCAAAGAAGATTATGTGGTGATCTGATCAGTTAATAAGTACCTCCACGGGGAACAAAAACTACAAAATAAAAGGGTCCTCAGCCTAGCAGATAAAAGGTATAACAAGATCCAATGGGTGGAACTGAAGCTAGACAAGCTTAGATTGGAAATAGATTTCTAACAGTGAGTGTAACCAATGATGGGAACAATTTACCAAGTGTCATAATGGATTCTTCATCAAAGACCATGTTAAATTAAAGAATGGCTGGCTTTTTTCCCCCAAAAGATAGACTCTAGTTCAAACTGGGATTAATTCAGGAAAGTTCTAGGGCCTGTGTGATGGACATGGTCAGACTAGATGATCAGTGTTCTCTTCCTCCCTTTTCTATAACTTAAAAAAATTAAAATCTTCAAGAGGGGAAAGACCCACAGATTTAACTCTCCCTGGAGTCAGATTCCTGATACAGAAAAGCATTGTTGTCCTGGGTTTGTTCTGTTCTAGATAAGCTTTTACATAAATTTTATATTGATGACATTTTGAAAAGTAAAACTAGCTCACATGGTGTTTGCTCCTGGTATCTGTGCCTGTCATTTTATGGAATGACACTTTTATGCTATCACTTCCTCCCACAATATCCACACTTTAAATCCAAACTCTAACAAAAGTATTTTTAATCTGCTATGGCTTGTGTGCATGATACCAGGCATGAGAAGCTTCACAGTCGGGAACTATTCAGTTCATTACATGTGGCTGAGTTTATTCTCTTGTATGCCAGCTCTTTCTGCTGCAGAAGTTTGACAGCCAAGGGTTTGAAACTGATAGTGCCATATCTCTCAGCACTGTGTCTAAAGGCTGATGGAGAGGATGGGCAGCTCAAGCAATGCTGAAGGAAACTGTTCATTTTTGAAAGGAAGTCACTTTTTCTTCCCTATTAAAGTTTTGAATTGTAAAAGATAAAACCCTCAAACAAATGTGAAAAGAGGCAAAAATAATTTTCTTTAATGTTACCTTTCTAAGGTTTGGTTCTACAATGAGCTCTATGCAGGATGACCCTGCATTTGCACAGTACACTGCAGTCAGCAGGACTCCGTGTGAGCTCAGGGGCCAACCTGCATGGAGTGTATTGCATGATCAGTGCCTCCGTGAGCACCCGCCAGTTGCACTGACACACTGTACAATCTTGTCACTTAAAGCTGGGGTATGGTTTGGTTGGAAAATAAGCCTACTTTCTGGAACTGAAGACTAACACTTTCTAAGTGGCCCCACTGTCAATAACATCTTTTCTATATGCATATGAGCTTAACCACTTTGACTGACTGCATCTTTTCAAGCTGTGACAGTGACCACCTGAGAAAATACAACTCAAAATGAAGTCTGACACTTTTTTTACTTTGAATGTGTCTCTCTCACTTCTATGACTATGGTGTGCACCACTTGTTGGTCTGGGACCCTGGAAATATAAAATGACGAGGATAACTAAAGAATGGCATATTAAATGTCACATGCCTCTTGTTCGCTTGTCGTGATACTGATGTTATTTTAATAGGCTTTTTGTGTGAGAGTCTTGTACTATTTAAAGAAAAGGGAAAATCTCTTCACCAAAGATCAGAGCAGATGGTATGATAGCTCCTAACTAACGTATACCCTAAATAGTTCTGTAATACAATCACTATTTAGTGAAATAAAAGTAATATACTTCAGCTGTGTTTATGACCCTGCCACGGTTGCTTTCCTCAAATCTTCTGGTGGGTCAACTAATTGGCACGAAAGTTCTTGTAAAGAATAAATTTTAAGACTGTTTAATACAAATCTAAAAATATTAAGTGTACCTATTTATATGTTCCGCTTAATTAGCGAAGAGTGAAGGTGAACAAGAATGCAGGTTAAGTTGAACAAATGGAATTCTATTAAATACTGTGCACTGTTCTATCCTTGTGGCTGATTTGCTTCCAGCCCAACTCCACCCATTCCCTGTTTTCCTGGTAACTGTCAATAATAGTCCCTCCAAGGAAGGTGGGCATTGTGACTCCAGTTCCACTTATGATACACTCTGTACCCTTAATATTAACTTGAAGAAGAAGAAGAAGAAGAGACAGCAAAGTACTAGAGAAGACAAAGCACAAAGTCTGGTTTCTTGGTCAGAGCTGCTGGGGACATCTGATATTACATATGACTTGCAAAAGAAAACACAAGTAGGCTTTTGCTGCGTACAACTCAAGTATATGACTTCAACTTTTTATAAACGAGTGTGCAGATGAAACAGAAATGCAGTTGCTGCTGAAGGGTTTATTTTTCATGTTACACTGTACAACGGGTGGGCAAACTTTTTGGCCTGAGGGCCACATGGGGCTATGGAAATTGTCTGGTGGGCCATGAATGGTCACAAAATTGGGATGGGGGAGGAATCGGGGGTGAGGGCTCTGGGTGTGGGCTCTGGGAAGGGGCCAAAAATGAGGAGTTCAGAGTGTGGGAGGGGGCGCTGGGCTGGGGTGGGGGCTGAGGGCTCCGGCTGGGAGGATTGGGGTGTAAGAGAGTGCTCTGGGCTGGGACTAAGGGGCTCAGAGGGCAGGAGGCGGATTGGGGCTGGGGGTAGGGCAGGGGGTTCAGGGGCATGGTGTGGCGGTTCTGGGGTTTAGGCTCCTGGAGGCACTTACCTCAAGTGGTTCCTGGAAGCAGGGGCATGTCCCCCCTCCAGCTCCTATGCAGAGGTGAAGCCAGGTGGCTCCACTGTGTGCTTCCCCATCCCCAGGTGCTGCCCCCGCAGCTCCCATTGGCCACAGTTCCTGGCCAATGGGAGCTGCAGGGGCAGCACTTGGAGTGGGGGCAGTGTGTTTTGCAGAGCTCCCTGGCTGCTCCTACACATAGGAGCTGGGGGGGACGGCACATGCCACTGCTCCTGGGAGCTGTGCAGAGCTGCCTCCGACCCTGGTCCGCAGCTGGAGCACCAGTGTGGGGCAAGCCCCAGATCTCCCTTCCCAGAGGGAGCTCAAAGGCTGGATTAAAATGGCTAGTGGGCCATACATGGCCTGCAGGCCGTAGTTTGCCCACCTCTGCTGTACAACATAATCAGAACTCTTGGTCCATGGGTTTTACAGCTTGCTGTTTTTATGTTCATTTTGATTTAAACCTCGTAAAAGGAGTCAATCCCACATTTTAGGATCCCTGATGTCTAGTAAAAATACAGTCCCTAACAATAAAAGCAATCAGAAAACAGCAGCAAATAGTGACTAACAGAAATGATCCAGGCACCAAAAAATATAACATAACAAAATCTCCCTGCTCCTGAGATTCCCAAAAGAAACTCATACTTCAGCCTTCCCCAAATGCCTACCCAAAAAGAGAAGCTTTGCAGTGTGCCCTGGTGGTCAGCAAATTCAGGCTATTTCAGACCAACAGGGAGAGTGAATTCCTAAATAAAGAGGTCCTAAAAGAGAACCCCTGCTGCCACAGTCACTTCTCATAAATGTATGGGTGTTCCAGCCCATGTGCCTTCAGAGATTAAACTGTGGTGATGTCATTGAATGGGAGAGAGGTGCCGACATAAGATCAAGAATTTAACATCCCAGATCTTGTATTGCCTCCACTGATATTGGCACAGGTCCATGCCTCAGGATGGTAAAGGCTTCAATTGCTTCTCAATCTGCAAACAGCAGAGGAAGCCCAAGCATCATCTCTACCAGCTAGTGGATCCAATAGTCATGAAAGTCTGATTCTGTCCCACCCCCAACACACACACATGATGAGGAGCACTTCACTCACGTGAACAGTTTCATGGATTTGCCAATCCCAAATCCAAATGGTGTTGGGTTAGTCTATGGGATTTTTGTATATCTATAGATTAACTTCATTCCACAAAAGTATTCTGCTCCCTAGCATGCAAAGGGGGTAGGTCTTCTGCAATGCCTTTTATTGAGAGCAGCAGACTGCCCTGCTGTGCTGGCCCTGCTCCATGGGCGGGTGTTGAGGAAGGGATATACCGGCATGTACCCATATGGGAAGTACAGAGGGGGAACTATGTGCTCCCAGAGCAGGAGTAGACACTGCACAGGAGCTGCAGATCTGCCTGGCCCTGAGTGCTATGGTACTATGTACTATAGTAAGGGCCAGGCAGAATCTTTCACTTGGGTTATTAATTGGAGGGTGAGAGATGCTGCCTGAACACTGTGACAAGGCTACAATTTGCATACACACTGCTTAGTGCTGTCAGACTGTCACCATTGTAACTGTTCTTGCAATGATTTTTAAATTATCTCCCTTCTGTCAGAGAACTGGCTTGGTTAGTGAGGAGTAGAACAGGCAAATCTAGGAAATTAGCAGTGTAAAGTCTAGGAACTTGCTCTTCTCTGAAAGGACTTTTTTGTATTAAGAGGATATAATAGATCCATTCCTCTGGGAGCAGGTGTGGTATCTGTGCACACAGCTACTTCCTGAAACAGCCAAAAACATGCAACTCCAGCATACAGCCAATCTACTCACAGGCTACCAAAAAAGAGGAAAGCAAGAAATGAAGAACCAAATTCGTTAAAAGGGGTCAGATCTGGCACAGGATGCATGAGGTGGGCTGCACAGGTCTTTATGTCATCTTCATGCCCTCCTGATTCTGAAACTACTGTTAACTGGGCCAGTGTTATTGATCCCAGGTGGCTCAAGGCCCCAAGGGGTTGTGCCAGTGATCCGCTCGATGCAGCTGCACCCTGGCCATTTTCTCCTTCACAGAAGGCTGGAATGATCTGCCACAGGATCTGCTATAATTGACTTCTACCACTGGAATTGTGACTCTGACCCAAGGCATATTTGCCTACAAACCACATCCTTCACTAGTAATTTCCCAGTTACAGAATAATTGTTACAATGTCTGCTCAAATAAATTAGAGTATTAGCTCTGAGATAAAATAAACATACCACCCACCCCCTGGAAAAGGGGTACAAAATAAAAACCTTTAATTGTAGAAACAGTGTCCTGAAGAGGGAGACAGAGTTACTCCAAACTGACACAGAAAAGGATCTGAATTTTGCCAGAGACCTTAGTCACCATAATTGAAGGAGCAATTTCTTCAAAGGTCCATGAGTGAAGCCGTGACATGACTCCATTCAATCTATTGTTGGTGGCAGTTGTCCATTAATATCCCAAACCCCTGGAGTGGGACAAAAAATTCTTTTGTTATGGGAATATGTTTGAATTAATAGGGCAGTAGCCAGAGTTGTGGTGACACAATCTGGTGGAGCAATGGCATTCTACTTTCCAGGCTGGTGACACTGTTTCTTAGAGGCTGATGTACTTTTGTGCCCAACTGCTGTAAACTTTGTATTGACTTGGCATCAGGTTACACTGGTAGCATTGACATTTTGGGCATGTTACTTCCCGGCCTTCCTGTTTGGGAAGGCATGATGAGTGCAAATGTCTGGAAGAAAGAGATGAAAAGTACCACTCAACCCAATGGTACTCCACACAATAAAGGGATGATGAAAGCTTAAAGCAGAATATCAGCTTTTCTCTTGTACCTTGTCCTAAAATTAACTCTGTCAGTTGCTTCAAAGGGGCTCTTTACCGGTACTAAGATCTGTCTGTATGGAGCTCCCTGGAGTTTGGTGTGGGCAAAGCTCAGTAAAAGATGCCTACCCTGTGACTAACTGGAAGTGTGTGGGGTAGGGGAAGAGTACTACTAAGAAAATAAAAATATATAGGGTGTACTTCCACTGCATTGCAAACAATTGCAAGAAACTTGTTCTTAAAGTATGGCACATCCAGCACTTGGACTGAATGCCTTGATTACAATTTAGCTATTTATATTGTAACTTTATTGGTAGGTTCTTACTGAAACTGGCACGCAACTCCATAATGGCAGAAAATTCTGAACCCTGAAGATTCTGACAGTGTAGGACAAATTTAACTCCCCAAACTGCTGACACTCTCATCTGAGGGAAATATTTGCATTTTAAAAATCAAGTTGTTTCTACCTGAGGCTGAAAGTGACATGCTAAGGTCCATTGACTTCATAAGAAGCTTCACTGACGGATCAGTCACTTTATGAAAATGTATGTCACATGCTTTCTCTAGATGAGAGGTTCTTGAAAGTATTTGGGTCCACGTTTGGAGCTACTTATGCACCTGTTAAAGAATGATTTTGGGAAAGATTGGCATGTGAACTAAGGCTGGAGGTGGTATGCTGTAAAACCTATGAAAATAGTTGGGTCTAGATACATGAAGACTATACTGAATGTTAATGCAGGATCGTTTGACTGATTCAGGCAGCATAAAGACTTGCAGACCAATACTTGTCTGAATTTACAATAAGCTCAACTATGCAAAGGGTTATTGTAGTCTATTGTGTAAACTCTCCCATGCTTTAAAATGAGAAACTTTATCTTAAAAACAGAGTTGATTGCTTATTTCTTTTGCTTGTAATGCATGGTTTCCCTGACTGATTCCCCCCGACAGTGGAATTTCATTAGTTGAGGTGAGAACAAAAACAAAAATTTCCAAATACTGTGAAAAGCTACTCTGATCCTGTGGTGGCTCTAGAGAACCAGCATGTGCCAGACACTTAATGGAAAAAATCTGTTACGAGATTTTTAACCCACTCTTTAGCCAAAAGATATCTGATATTTTGGGTGTTAGCACCCTTGAAACATTTTGAGCTTTTGATGTATCTCCAGAATGAAGCCCTGCTTCTCTGATGCCAATAGAAGTCTTGCCATTGACTTTGTTGGACCAGAATTGTTCACACAGACTTTAAGGCCCATATTTTAAAAAGAAATACTCAGCAAGCCCAGAAAAGTGCTTTTTTCCAGAAGAGCTTATCTGCCAGATTTTTCAATCATGCATAGCAGCCAGCAGCCCTCATTGTTCTCTGGTAAAACTGTTGAATGCTGAGTGCTTTTGAAAAGCTGGCCCTAACCCATCATGCAACGCCAAACTTCTGCATGAGAGACAGTCTTGAATTTAGGATCACCTGAAATTTGGAGACCATCATATCACTTGTATTTTTGCTCCTCTAAGTCCACAACTTTCAAATAAAATACAAAGGGGAGGGGAAGAATGGGGAATTCAGCATTAACTATTCAATACTAGAAATAAAAATACTAATTGTGTTAATCAGATAACAAATAATACAATAAAGCAGGCACACGTGAGAATCAGGCTGCCATCATCAAACTTCAATTGTGTTGTCCTCGGTCTGTCAGTTTTAAGATTAACAAATTTATTAATAGTAAATGACCTAAAACTGACAAACTCTTAACAAAAGAGGGATTTATTGTTACTTTAGCTAGACTATACAGGTGTGCCTGGCTTTGCAAGGGAATTGGGAAGTGCGTGTTCCTCCATATCACATGGCTAGATTGGATGGGGCAGATGTGAATTCTGATCTCTTTTTTTGAGATGCAGATATGAATTCTCAGTGCTTACGAATGGGATACTGGTTAGAGCTCCACAGTACACAGGCAGAGATAATTAATCTCATTTCTGACCTGCAGTATTCTTGTTTTCCATTTCTTCATCTGTCAAACAGACAATAGCAGTTGTGCCAACCCATGCCTTGTTTGGTGGGGTGACAGAATGCCCTCTGTGGATTTACAGTGTAAAGAGGATTTTAACCAATGTCTCTAGAAGGGACAGTTTAGTTAGCACTAACTTCTTTGTCATCTCACGCCAGTGATGCTTTGATATGGGGTTTTCTCATCCATATAAGATTATTTGATTAATCTATAGAGGGAAGGTGCTCGGGTAGGTAGGGTACAGGACTGGGAGTAGAGAGCTTTCTGTTCCCAGCTCTGTTGCTGACTCTTATAGGACCTTGGCCAGGTCACTTTGTATTTTTGTCTCTCTGGGCCTTAGTTTCTCCATCAGTTAAATGAGGTAATGATACTTATCTTCCTCTGTGAAGAACTTTCAGATTTAGGACTGACAAGTACTGTAAGTATTATTGGTCTCTATTCTCCTAATACTATGAGGAGTGCAGTAGAAGAACCTAGGTAGACAGGCAGGACTTTACCTGCCCTAGAGAGGAAGGACAACCTTGTTGTTAAGGAACAATGACTAAAGAAACCTGGGTTCAAATCCTGGCTCTGCTACAGACTTCTTGTCAAACCACTAACAAGTCACTTCGTCTTTTTGCTGCATTTCCTCCCCCTCCCCCCCCACAGAATAAGGCTCTTCCACTTAGGCCAAGACTTTCAAAGGTGACTAGGGATTTTGGGGGTGCTCAATTCTTGGTCATGCAACTTGAGACATCTTAAAGGGGCCTGATTTTTTCAGAAAGCAGACAAGTACTTCCTGAAAGCCAGGCCCCTTTAAAGTCTGTCAAGTTGCATGACTAAACACTGACATGCTTAAAATCACTCCTGAAAATCTTGGCCATTTGCACCCTGCCCTGAACAATGTACAATCTGTTTCTGTCTGTATGATAGATACTGCAAGTGTGCTCTGCACTCAGGTTTGCCTCTAGGCACTGCTGCAATACAAATAAGAAATAGATGGAGAATGAGCTTCTAGCACTGCCTGGTAACTGCACTTCTCAGAAGAAGAGAAGTATCCATAATTCAACTAGCCATTTCTCTAGTGCTCTACCTAGCGGGAAACTTCCTTCTGACTCCTGCAACTGTTCAGCCGCCAGTGTAAAACATGAAAGATAATCCCACTAATCTTAGCTTGTATAACTACAAATATCTGTGCTCCTCAATATTTCTGAATGTTAGAAGCAGCTGTTAGGAAATGATCAAGGTAGAGAAAAAGGCAGGAAAAATCAATATATTCAAATAGTTTTTAACAGTGCATGTTTTGTGTCCTCTTATATTTTGCTCTATTGTGGATGAGGTTGCCAACTAACAGACTTTGCAGATTTTACCAAACAACTGCCCATCACCTGATTAATATATTAGTTTTTTTCAGAAATCTGTATCAGTGTTTTTGCAGTGACTAAACAAATTCACTACAGCTATTTTTCAATGTATCAGTTTTAGCCAGAGGTATAACTTCCCCTCCTCCCTGAGGCCAGTACATAGCACGCTGCTCTGCTTTTGTATGTCAGTTTTCCTGGTGTCAGGGCCGGCTCCAGGCAACAGCTAAAGAAGCCAACACGAAGGCGTGGCACTCTTGCCACTATTGGGGCAGCACATCAGGCTCGACAGCGGCAATTCGGCAGCGGGTCCCTCAGTCCCTCTTGGAGCGAAGGACCTGCCGCCGAAGAGTGGAGCGGTGCGATTGCGCTGCCCTGGCCTTTTATTTTTTTTTTTTTTTGCACCTCTTCAGGTGGCAGAAAACCTGGAGCTGGTCCTGCCTGGTGTTCCACACTGAAATCTAATCTTTTCAACATATGTGGTTATAGTTGCTAATACAATATTTTCCCCAATAATTACATGGACCAAATGGATAATCCACATACAGAGATAATTAAGGTAAATAAGGAAGGAATGTGGTTAATTTCAGTGACAAATGTGCTCCGCAACTGATCAGTAGAAGCAGCTCAAAACATTGCCAGTTGCTCTTGCTTTTATTTTCATTGTGTCTCTGTTCAGCTTAAAAAACAAACAAACAAACCTTTTATCTGGGCACTGATGATGTGATGCCTTAAAGGCTCTTTTGGGTTCAATATTCTTCATGCTGATGTCTGTCATCTGATTTATTTTGGTACTTAAGCTATATAAACTGCTTCCTGCCTTAGGTGTTATGTTTTTCACATCTCTAATCTCAGTGGGTTCCAGAGAAGTGTGGAAGAAGCATAAAGTAAGTTCCAAACAATTGTAAGGGAGAAGATTTAATTATACTTTTATATAATGTTAACATGAGGGAATTTATGAAAGATGTCATCCTGCTCCCACATGTCTTATGCAAAAACCATAGTAACTATACTGACCTTCACTCCACCAGCATTAGAACCTTGCTGAACATTCACTTATCAGCATGATGAAGTTAAGATGTCCAATATCAAATAAATTTGTCTTTCCCAAGAGGAGGCAGTGCTCTAAGCCACTGTCCAACATCATGGGCCAGACTTTGAGCCCTTTCCTCATGGGGAGAAGCACCTTCTTCCACAAGTGGTCCCACTGACTTCTGTGGGGCTAGTCATTGAATAAGGTACTATTCAGTATAAGGAAAGAAGATCAGAATCTGGGCCAACAAGGAGGATTTCAATAATGATGGTTAGCACTTGGGATGGATGCTTTCAATAAATCCAAACTAGATAATTCCATATTCTGTGTAGAGTGCATTTCTGTCACGATTTTGGTACATGTGGCAGGCATATTAGTGAAGTGCAAAAAAAAGGAATGCCTTACTTGTGGCTGTCCTATGCAAGCAAACTCTTACCTTCACCATGTCATAGCCTGGCTATAAGATGGGTTGCATTCTTGTCATTTCACTGACATGCACACAACTTGCTTCAAAGCTGCAGTCATTACCGCTTTCTTTGGGTTCCTATCCTCTTGGTGATGGTAAACATGGTGGGTAGATAGGGGGTCTAACTGTGAGTGTGGCTGCTAAAATTACTGAGCTATACCAGATGCATTTTAAGAAGCCCGATTTTTTTTTCCATAGGGTGAATGCTCGGCATTTACTGAAAATCAGAGCCCTTTACAATGTTTCAAGCAGGGCAACTTGAAATGGAGGCATCCAAAATCACTAGCCATTTTTGAAAACTTAGGTTCTGTTATCCCCATTCTCTGCCCTCTTTCATACTCTTAGATAAGAACATGGAGCCTGATGCCTTTTCTCTTGCACTGATTTAGCTTAACTGCCTTCTGTGACGTTTCTTCTGATTCCTACCCTGGGAAGAGATCAGAATCAGGACCATGGTAATGAATCCTAATTCAACATAACTTTAGTTTGGTATATCTTGTATATAGGTCTTTTAGTAGTTTACTTTGAGCCTGGTTCAACTCCATTTCACCTGTCTATTTTTGCATAAAACTTTGCTTTAGCCCCTATAAATTAATCCACTTTTGTTTTCTATCTACCTGGCAAAAATGTCCTTATATTTCAATGGAAATCTAGTGAATAAGAACTCCATGGTCAAGTCCATATTCTCTCTTCACCGAAAATGGCAAGGTATTCTACAGAGACTTTCAAAGCTCTGACCTGTGCGGGAGGTTTTTGTTTTGTTTTGTTGTTTTGTGCTCCTGTGATGTTGCGCTTATTTGTTTAAGCGGATTGTGCATTTGTTCCTCAAAGATGTGAGGATTACAAAGATTATACAAGGATGCTCTTTGGTTACTGCTGTCATGGGAGACCTGGGATCCATAACTTTCAGATATTTTGTACATTGACACTTTGAGGATATTTGCATGTAAGCAGCATGGGAGAATGCAATGCAGAGGAAAGTTTATTGACACTGTGCAAGGACCATGCCCAAATGTTGTCCCTAGATTAATCTTACTGCAGAGACTGCTCATGCTCCTAGTTTTCCCAGTCACCCAAAGTGGGCAGGGAGAGACACTAAGCAATGAGGTAATGTGCCTCCATAGCCAGAAGAGACAGCTTGCCATAAGCTCAAGTGCCTGCATTGGGAAGGGGGAAAGCTACATCTGCATGCTTAGGAGTTCTCCCCAGCTATTTCTCTTCAAAGGAATTGCACGGACACCCCCCACCCAGGTCAGTGTGTGACAGACCCTGTCTAGTCTTAAAATGAGGGTTTCCACCATAACAAGACTAGCATAAAAATGCTAAAGGAGCATTTCTTTAAATATACCATGTGAGTAATGTCAAGACACTTGAGAAGTATGGTGACTCCAAAACCTTTTGAACTGCTATAGGGTGACCAGACATCCCGATAAAATTGGGACTGTTCTGATATTTGGGTGGTTGTCCCGCGTCCTGACCGATCTTCAGTTGGGAGCCATTTTGTCCTGATATTTCGCTCCACTGGCAGCATGTGTTTTTTTTTTTTGTGGTTTATTTGTTTGTTTTGTTTTTTTGCTCCACCGGCGGACCCCCTCCTCCCCCATGTGTCCCGATATTTTCTTCATCTCATCTGGTCACCCTAAACTGCTAACTAGTGGAACGATTAACACAGATGCACCTTTACACAATGTGATGCTATCTGAGAAATGTGGATTGCAATTTACACAGAACTACGTGTTGTTCTGCCTGTGGAATGTCTGATATCAACATGAGTTCTAGGTACAGATGTAGGCCAGTATATGGTCCTAAGACAAGTGACTATAGTAATAATAAATACAAACAGAGCTACTGTAAATATATGCACATACACAAAACTACTCCCAGATGCACCATCCATCCTGACACAAGCTACCTGCACAAGGTTAGCCACCCCCTCTAGTGAAGTAACCTATAGCAGATGGGACAGAGTGGAATCCCTCAAAGTTGACCTCTTGAAGTTTCCAGGGAATTGTCTCCTTGTGTGAGAGAGATTTAGAGGCATGTGGACTCGATGAGGACTACAATCTTGCAGTCCCTCAGTTCCCAGCATCTGAGGGATGGGAACCTTCAGCTATACATAGGGAGGAAAAGGTCACAGAGACCTGGGTTGCCCCCCCCCCCCTTCTAGTGGATTGGGGTAATTAGTGGAGTCCCCCTGGAAATGCATAGTAGCTGTCACAGATAGGCATTCTAGGAACTTGTGTGAGCTAATTAAACCATCCAGGAGCAATGCTGTTTGGTCCATAGCTTCTGCTTCTTTCTCCAGCTCCTCCTCAATTCCTTGTTGGGCCTGCTGTATAACATGCACTCATGGGGAGGCTTCCTTGTGATGGCAGGGTTTGAAGGGGACTGCCACACTCAAGGAGAGTTCAATTTGAGTTCAGTGCCTGCTAGTTATGCAAGCTGAAGGGATAACATGGCCCATCCTGTAGCATACATCAAAAGGAACTAATTGAACTGTGTTGAACATGGTCACTTGCAGTTGTCAGTTTTATGCAGCAAGTTTGTATTTAAGTACAACAAGAGAAGAGAAGGATTCCTGTTTTGATGTAATCTGACCCTGTTTTCCCTTGGGGAGAGTTTATTGATTGCAGAAGTTGTGATGGAAACATAAAATCTCTGTTCTTTACTGGGGGTGTGGGGAGGGTTATGAGACTGGAAAAAATATAAAAGCAGATTGTCCTGGATTGAGGTCACAATAGGACTGCATGCAGCATATACTGGAAGCAAACAATACGCTTCTGCAGGTTGAAAGAATCTATTGCAGTGTGAATAGAATTGTATCCTATAGAGTTCAAAACTGATTCAGTCTCTGTTTGCAATCAAACATATAAGAAACATGTAGCTTTGGTTCTGTTAGACAAAATGAATGTTTCGGTAGCAAATTTCTTTTGCTCTGGACTGGAAAATTTCTGACACACAGATTTCTCCCATGTAGGCTTTCTCCAGTGTAGCTATCTCTGTTTACTGGCATTTATAGAGAGCTAATTGTAGTGGCTAAGCACCAATGTTACAGCATGAACCACAATAAAATAGTAGTTTGAGTGCAGGACCCCATGGTGTTTCTGCCTAATTTACAGAGGAGGAAGATTATTAAAAAGCAGCAATAAACAAAGTAAACATGAAATTAAAATCACAGTAATGTAGTTTCCATCGAAACTAAACTAAATTAAGGTCTAGTCTATTGATCTTCCATATGAAAACCCTGTGAAACTATCCAACAGTAGTAAATAAGCATCTTTGCCAGTGTCTGCACTCAGCAAACCATTTGTCACTTTCAGTAAAGTTGTTTATGGTGTGTTGAGCTGACTAAAACCAGCTTTGGATTCTGGAAATATCACGTCTGACCCTTGTGAGGGCAATTGTTCATAATATTATGGGGAAGGAATTAGCTGCACATCAGCTCCCAAGGGGAGAAAGAAGTGTGATCAATTCCCTGTGCACTGGTGGCTGGGCATTTACCTGAAATACTTTGCTGGTTAAGAAAAAAAAAAAGCACTTTGTGAAAACAACTTATTTCTGCTTCAGCACTATTCTCTGCTTTTAATGGGATAATTACTCATGCTCCTTATTCACCCCTGCTGCTTTCAGTAATCCACAGTCAGTCAAGTTTATCCAAACCTGACCACTTGACTAGGTTGTCATTTGATGGCCCCCCAACAAAGTATTCTACAGTAAATAGTTGATGTAAGCACAGAAGTGATGATTCAAACACCTCACCAGAAAAATGAAGTGACAGAGAGATCTTCTGGATGTAGGGATTTTTCTCCAAGACCTTTTCTACTCAGTTCCCAAGAATTTAGCTCAAATCCAGATTAATCACTGAGGGTTGTTATTTTTTATTCGTGGCATACAGCAACACCACGCTGAGGTGATCCAGCTCTGACACAGTGGGGTGGGCGTAGGGGTTTACCACAACTCCAAAAAAATCTCATAAATCAGATAGACTTACATATATGCATTGCATAAACAAATCCTGAACTGTCCACAAGCTATAAAATATGCAGTAAACAAAGCTGCAGCTGCATACTTCTCACACATCACTCTTCTTACTATTTCTTTATCTACTAACTACGTGTTATTTACAGGACCACTTGTGAATTCATGCTTTGTCCATTGTTAGCCTGTTTCCTTACTTCTGTTTTCTTTCTTTGTTCATGCAAGGCCAAGGCTGGAATGTTGCCAAGTATAGGAATAGCATCACGGAGGTAAATGTAGTAATTTCCTTTTTCTGTCACCATCATCTCGAGGCACACCCCACTCTCTGTTCCTACCAATAAATGTCAGTGTTGCTGCTGAACCATGACTAGTTGTACAATGATATTTTGGCACCCGCCAGCCCTAACAGTGGTTTTATATATATGGGGAAACTTGTATTCTTTTTGCCCAATATAACAACTTTATTGCATGGTTCTGTTTGAATGTAAACAGGGAAAGTGTTGCCATAGAAAATGTAACTTCCAACTTTCTTCCTGATGATGAAGAATATTTGTTTAATAATCAATGGTCCTTGCATATTACACACACAGGTCCTGATCCAAAGCCTACTGAAGGAAAGGAGAGTCCTTCCAGCCTATTTGCCATAATAATAGCAGTTTCTGCTTGGTGATGTAAGGTTATATGATGCACAGTATCATGTGATTTGTATTTTGTGGAGCAGATGAAATCTCTATTATTTGAACACTTCCATTGAGGGATGGGAGGTGACTGGAGGTGCAGCTAAGATTGGATTTTGTGTATTGGAACCAGAAGAGAGTCATGGGAGGTATAAATTAAACTCGCAGGGCCTGTTCTCCCATTGAGGTGTGATAAAGTGATGCAACTAATTACTGTTAAAAGTAATGAGCTAAATGCACACAGATTCCCCACTGGTATCTAGTGGAGATCAGATCTGAAAATTGCAAAGGAGCAAGGAAAGGTGGAGAGGGATGTAGCTTGGATGGGGGTCTATAATGATACTCCTCCTGGCCTACCACCAACCTGCCCTACCACTCCCCTACAAAAATAACAGCATGGGTAAGTAAATCCTGCCTATTTATTCTTTAAGCCAAGAGAAGAACCCTAAAGACTACAAGTCTGTCTCATCTTACGCTGGGGTTATGTTCCGCAGTCAGCGCGTAAAGCAAAAATCGCATATAGTCAAAATTACATTGAGCGTAATGGCAGGCGGAAATGCCCACACTACAGAAACAGTATTTAAATTGTCATTTTTCTCTTTTTTTTTGCTTTTTTCTTGTTTTTGCTGACCACATGAAGCTGAAATCATACATGTTAAATGCGCCTAAGATCCGACAGACCTGTATTGAACATTGATTTTAATTTTGTTCTCAAAATTCCATGAAAGTGAATGCACTTTCTTCCATCTGCAATTTACTTTCATCTCCTCTAAGGCCAGGGGCGGCTTTAAACATTTTGCCACCCCAAGCAAGGGGCATGACGCAGAGGTTGCTCTGCCGGTCGCCGATCCGTGGCTTCGGTGGACCTCCCGCAGGCATGTCTGCAGAAGGTCCATTCTTCCCGCAGCTCCACCGAAGCTGTGGGACCAGCGGAACCCTCCGCAGGCATGCAGCTGAAGGCAGCCTGCCTGCTGCCCTCCCAGCAACTGGCAGAGCGCCCCCCCACGGCATGCTGCCCCAAGCACACACTTGGCGTGCTGGGGCCTGGAGCCGCCCCTGTCTAAGGCAGCCAGGGAAGAAACAGACTTTTAACTGATTGTGGCCTAAAGATCAGTTATCACGTGAGAGAGACTCATGCAAATAGAGTACTAAAAATAGGAAAACCATAAAAAAGAGAGGTGATCAGCAATAACGGTGGGTCTACCCAGGACCGGTGCCAGGGTTTCTCGCGCCCTAGGCGCACGGCCATTTCGCCGCCCCCCACGCTGATCCCGCGGCTCTGGTGGAGCTGCCGCAGGCATTCCTGCGGAGGGTCCGTTGGTCCGTGGCTCTGGTGGAGCTGCCACAGGCATGCCTGCAGAAGGTCCACAGGAGCCGCGGGAGCAGCAGACCATCCGCAGGCATGACTGCAGCAGCTCCACCGGAGCCGCGGGAGCAGCTGACCATCCGCAGGCACGACTGCGGCAGGTCAACCGGAGCCGTCTGCCGCCTCCCCCCCCCCCAGCAAAATGCTGCCCCCTCAATAATCCTAGTGCCCTAGGCGTTTGCCTAGGCTGCCTAAATGGTAGTGCCAGCCCTGGGTCTACCTCTTCTCCCTCCCACAATCTCTACGAGTTCTGTAACATCAAGCTGTCTGAAGTTAGAGCAGAAAATTAGTGCTATTTTTCCTTACCACCATAATGGGGCAGTATTTCAGAACATTACTGTTATCCCTGGACAGATCAAGGCTTTAAAAATTGCATATCGGTAAATGGAGGTCTGATATTTTACAGTTCTACGCTATCTTCATTCTTCTATTGAACTTCAGATTCTGAGGCTATAAGGAAACTGCTTGCCCTCTCACTTGAGCACAACATTTTACCAACATTTGTCTTGGGGAGAAGGGCTGCTTGGAGCTTCTGATCTTTGGGGAGCTGCAGTATACCTATCCCATACATACCCCTATAATATAAACAGATCAAAATATTGGCGTAGGGCATTCAGAACTTTGAAACAGGAAGTTATTTATATTAGTTATCTCTCAGTATTATACTGTTTTCCCCAGAAATAGACACGTATCTATGTGTATGCCTCTACCCCGATATAACGCGACCCGATATAACACACAGCGCACAGTCAACTTGTGGAACTCGTTGCCTGAGGAGGTTGTGAAGGCTAGGACTATAACAAAGTTTAAAAGAGAACTGGATAAATTCATGGTGGTTAAGTCCATAAATGGCTATTAGTCAGGATGGGTAAGGAATGGTGTCCCTAGCCTCTGTTTGTCAAAGGATGGAGATGGATGGCAGGAAAGAGATCACTTGATCATTGCCTGTTAGGTTCACTCCCTCTGAGGCACCTGGTATTGGCCACTGTCGGTAAACAGGACACTGGACTAGACGAACCTTTGGTCTGACCTGGTACAGCCATTCTTATGTTCTTATGTAACATGAATTTGGATATAACGCGGTAAAGCAGCGCTCCAGTGGGGCAGGGCTGTGTGCTCCAGCAGATCAAAGCAAGTTTGATATAACGCTGTTTCACCTATAACATGGTAAGATTTTTTTGCTCCCGAGGACAGAGTTCTATCGGGGTAGAGGTGCACTATGATATAAAAAGGTTGATCAGCATTCAGCTATGGATACAAAACACAACTATATTGGAAAGCAATACTTTTTTGTGCAGTGTGGTGGTGGTCAATTGTGCCATATTTAATCAAAGACTTTTGTCAACAAAGAACTTTTTTTTTTCTATTAAATGATTCTATTTAATTGTATCAAAAGAGAGAAGGTGGGTGAGGTGATCTCTTTTTATTGGACCAACTTCTGTTGTTGAAACTGACAAGCTTTCAAGCTTACTCACATTCTTCAAGACCTGAAGAGTTCTGTGTAGCTCAAAAGCTCGTCTCATTCATCAACAGAAGTTGGTCCAATAAAAAGAGATCACCTCACCCACCTTCTCTCCTACAACAACACTATGTCAAAAGACTCACTCTAATGTCAATTTTACATTCAAGTCAATTCATTCACAGATTACCAAGAATAAACTAGCATAAGAGCTAATTAGTGTTGGAAGGTGTCTTTAGATACCACTGTCTGGCAGCTGCTGGAAAACGGTGACCGCTGTATTTAGGTTCAGCCTGTTCTTAATGTATTCCCAAGTGTCTGCCTGCTGGCTCTTGCCCACATGCTCAGGGTCTAACTGATTGCCATATTTAGGGTCAGTAAGGTGTTTTCCCCTGCATCAGAAACCCTGTCAGTGGGGCGGGGGTCACCTTCCTCTGCAGCATGGGGCACGGGTCACTTGCAGGTTTAAACTAGTATAATGGTGGATTCTCTGTAGGTTGAGGTCTTTAAACCATGATTTGAGGACTTCAGTAACTCACTCAGAGGTTATAGGTTTATTACAAGAGTGGGGGGGTGAGGTTCTGTGGCCTACAATGTGCAGGAGGTCTGACTTGATGATCATGATGAATCTTTCTGGTCTTAAAGTCTCTGAATCTGAGTTTATGATGCATACTCCATGTAGTTATATGTATCTAGGGCCTCATTCTGTGGTTCAAAAATAACTGAGAGTGACAAAATGCCTGTATATGTTCAAATGTTTTCTAGTATAGGCAAAGAAATGTTGCCTACAATTTTATCAAACCTTGTAGCTAGCTAATCAGTGGTGTGTTGCATATGGGGGTGTCCTCTGCTGCAGTCCATCTCATTGATTTCCAGAGAGTGATGTAAATGGGAATTTAATTAGAGATTCTGCCCCAAGAAAGAAATAGTGCTCGCGTGCTCTCTCTCTCTCCTTTCATTTTTCTCAGCATGTTCTCTGCAATTCATCTTGAAGATGCAGCCATCCCAACAGATAATTATCTATAGGCTTGGCAGTGTTTGGCTTTTATTTTTTATTAATGTTATGATAATGTCAATGTTTGCATCTAAGCATTTTATTTTTATCTATTTCAGTGTTCACGGTTGTGGGAAATTATGAGGGGGTCAGACAATTTATTTAATGACAGTAGACAATGAGATTTAAAAAGTTAAAATTTTATAACCCGTGAAACACCAATTGTCAACATTGCATATCAAAATATCTAAAGTAAATATCCTTAAATCAAACTCCAAGTTCTCAAGCAGCATTTTTCTTGTTTTGCCTCTCTGTAAATTTCAATTATCCTCCATGGAAGTATTTTTTTCATCTGTTTGTCTGTGAACTATGAAATCAATATTTATCATCTAATAAACATATCCCTCCAAGTCTATTTATCTAGCTTCTGTTAGTATGGGATGCTCTGTGCTGAATGTCTAAGTAGGATGCCATTACTTTCTTTTTAGATTCTGCTTAACTGTGTCAAAAAACTGGCTGCTATCAAATTAACAAAAAGTGTTTTTACAATGGACACTATCATAAAGTCAATACTTACCAACAGTTACCATGCAATAACTTAGAATAGGAAACACTTAACTTAGGAAGGTACCTTAGCTACAACTGTGTGTGGCAGCTGTTGTCAAATGGTGACCACTGTATTTAGATGGTGACAGTTCTTTATGGGCATATTACTTCACCAGAGAAAAATAAACAGGCTCCAGATAACAAAAATGAGAACATGTCATCTACCCTTTCCCAATCCCTACTGTCTCTGGGAAAGAGTTTCTTTCTATTAATATACATGTGCAGTGCCTGGAATACAGATGCCCTGATCCCCAGTTTAGGGCCTGTAGGCATCACCACAGTATAAATAACTAATAAAAGTTATCAAGGCATGATCCAACTCTCACTGAAGTCAATGGATAGTCCTCATTCAGTGGGTTTTTGGATCTGGATCCAAATGCCTGACTGTGCTTCCACTTTCCTTGTGTGGGGAGTGGCATAAACAGAGCACATGCTATCTTGGCTACTTCCAAACCAATTGCAGAAAAGGGGTTCAGCTTTACTGGAACTATATGAAAAGTTCTACACATGAAATTAAACGTTTGGCTTTCCATTGTTTTTATCAAGAAGTCCTGCTTTTTGACACTGTAATTTTAACTGAGTTTTCCTCTGAGAAAATGAATTCTGTGTCACAGCCAAAGCACAAGGCTGAGATGAAATGGTCAATTTCATCAACACATTATTGTAAGCTGAATTTTATGCTTAGCAGCACTCAGGCTCACACTGGAAAGGTTTGCAGGGAGAGCAATTTTATTAGGATTACTCTGGGTCAGGGGAGGACATGTAGAAGTGAAATAAAGTACGGTGTGAAATATGCATTAAGTGGGCAAAAGTTTCTACCCCTTGGCTCATTTAGTGCACTGTGTGTCTTGCCTTTTTTATTTCTTTATCAAAGTTTAAAAAAATACTTGTAGATTTGGTTTCAAACTATTCATTGTGAAGAACATTAAGCTTCTGTCTTGGTTAGTCAATTGTTTGTTTGCAACTGAGTTCTCAATCTGTGAATTTATTTGTAAGTATTTGCCAAAGAAGTTAGATACATTTCGGACTCTTTTCTCATGGACTGTTTGCTTAGTTGAGTTGTTATACATTAGTTGTGTTGTGTGGATGGCTGCCTAAATCACATGGTATTGTTTCAGCTCCCTTATTGGATAATTGAAATACTTTACAACAGTGAAACAGAATAATGAATAAGGTTGAGATTTTTACAGCAGGCCAGGGATTTTAGATGCATCCTCTATTAAAATTTAATATCTCAACCCCAAATGGTTTTGCTAAAGTTAGTGTTTAACTTCTTCTTTAAGATCTCTTCCTTGGTTATGACTGATCTGGATTTTCACTTCTGTATCTTGCAGTTATGGTTTCAAAGTGAAACTCAGCTGACAGTAATTGATTTTAAAATAGCTTCATATGAAAGCCATGCATTTTCCTAGATTTGCACAAATCTGCGCTTGGGCTTATTCAGAATCTTCACAAACCTTTCAAGGAACCCGGTCAGGTTTTTTGGGTTTTGTTTTAATTTATACTCAGACATGGGTTAGTCTTACTTTGGGTTTTATTGTGAACTTTTTACACAGCTATAATCATATAAAGTTGTATATAGTAAAGTATTAACTCAAATATGCACTATGACATTTTTACCGCATGAAATATTAGACCAGATCAAGTAAATGTGACTGTTACCTTTTGGTCACTGTCCTATATGCAAATAGAATATAGGGTCAGATGCTTAGCAGTTGTAAATAATTTATCTTCGTTGAAGTCCAGGAACTATGTTTACACCAGCTGATTATCTGGCCTCTATATCTTAATACTGTTTTAGTTTAGCTACTGTAGATTTCTCCTTGAGCTCAAGTCTGTGTTTTTCAAGAAGGACTGTAATGCTGTGTGGTAAAGTTAATAATGAATAGGTTGTACATGCAACCAATAATTTGTTTAAAAAATAACTTATTTTCCTTTTCATGTCACAATTAATTCTCTCAGCAGAATTTTTAACCTTAAATCTTCAATAAACTGATACATGCCGCATACATAAGTCCTGCTGATTTCCTCATAGTGTGTTTAGACGAACTGTACATTTTAATGAAACTTATCAGAACTTATCAAAACACCACCAAACTACTCATGAACTCTTTTATTAGGATATGATTTGGCTTCTATCACTTTTCTTCATGAAGCGTAAGTTCTATCTGCTGTTGAGTGATCTAATTTTCCTGGCCTGTTCTTATTTTAAGTTCATGTAATATTTGTGACAGAGGACAAGTTCATACCGTAAAGTTCCATGCTCAATGTCTTAAGGCTTTGTTAAGTAAACTAAGGCAACCATTAAGTATGTTGAACTTTGTACCAAATCCTGGTCATCCATTGCCACAAATAGTTCCACTGAAAAGAATGCGACTACTCATGTGACTAAGAGTGAGTTCTGTTCATAAAAACAAGAACTGGAGAGGAGGAGTTAATTACTGATTACAAAATATTTAACTTTCCTGATCAAAGACGCACATCCTCTCAACTTAATTTTGTCTGCCATGTCATATAATGAAATTCCTGTTAGGCAAAGTGAATGTCTTGCTTTTTTCTAGAATGCTGTATAACCAGGTGAAAAAGGAAATGAATGTTTATTGAGTGCTCAAGTGCTCAGGAGAGGACATAATTAAAAGGAAAGAACAATGTGTTCAGATCCTCACAAAAATCTGAACATTCATGATGTTTAATATTTTTCAATATTCATTAGCTATCTAAGAGACGTTAATTATTTTGAAATAGTTGCAACTTAGTGCTTTTAATCTCCTTTGTATCCTTTTCTAAGGGCTCAGAATTAATATTTCTTCTCTTACTGATATTGCCTCACTTCCATTGGGCAAATACTAGGACTAAAACTGGCTCTCTCGTACCAAGGACTATTTTAAAAACATTCTCAGTGTATGAGATCAGTTTAAAGAATACTGTACTATTGTTAGTATCCAGATGACATTTCCTACCAAGTTATATCAGTCTTTAAAGTGTCTGAAACATTAGGCTTCAACTACACTATTTTAAGCATCCCTGCAAATGGACTGTAACAATTAAAAATGTCATGAATCAGAGGAAGAAAATACTAATGTTAAGCAAAATTATACATTTTCCCCTGGTTGGCTCAACATTAAAGTCCTGATTTTTCAAACACTTAGGAATAAAATTCTGCTTATGCTTATGAGTAGTCCCATTGAATTCTACGGGGCTATTTATTTCAGGATATTAAGAAATGTAATTAAAGTCAATATCTATTGTAAAATCCTTTTGCATTTCAGTAATTCACACACCCCCATCCCACACACACATATACCTTCCTGCCAAGAATTATTTCCTCTGTCTTCATTCTGGAGTTTTCTCCCTGTAGCTTTCACTGTATCTCCGGAACAAGTAATTTAATGGTCTTTGCTCCAGTCTGAAAACTTTGGCCTAAGTAGATGTCCAATGATAAGCACATCAGTCTCTCAAAACCCCATTCTGCTACACAAATGTAAATTCTCACACACTGACTTCTACAGATGGATATAACAAAAGTTAGATTTTATTATTGGGCAGTTGTTGCCCTGCTATTCACTTGCATCCATGGTTATACATATCATGAGTAAACGAAAGGCTTTGTGGACATAATAAGGGCACACAAAGCTATGTGCAACCATTTATGAAAGCATGGACAGTATCAATTAAATAGTTATAATGCTTAATTATTGCGCTCTCCTCCATCTGAGGATCTCACATGGCCATATGGACTTGCCAGCAGTGGGAAGTACCCTCCAATTAGCTTCTCCTTCTCCTCAGAGTCTGATTTGTGATTTTTCTTTGGTTATAACTGTCTTACCAGTGGTTAAAAATGGGATTCCTAAAATTGCTCTTACCCTGAGGCCTGCTGCAAAACAACATGCTGTGCTACAATCATGGTTCAAACTCCTAAAACTTGTAACAGTAAAGGTACAACTGAATTTACAGAATAGGGGCTTGGCTACACTTGAGAGTTACAGCGCTGGTGGTGGCTTTACAGTGCTGTAACTTACTCCCCGTCCACACTGGCAAGGCACATGCAGTGCTGTATCTCCCTGGCTACAGCGCTGGCTGTACGCCACCTCGGCCTGGGGAATAATGACTATAGCGCTGCTCTTGCAGCACTGGGGTGCCAGTGTAAACAGTGATTAATCTTACTATGCTGTAACTGACCTCCGGAAGCTTCCCATAATGCTTTTCAAGTAAAGATAACACTCTTTGTTTTGTTGCAACGCCTCTTCGTTTTGTTGTGAACTCGGGGCTCCCGGAGCTGCTTATCTAAAAAACAAACACAGCTACTGTTTGCTCGAGCAGAGGCAGGGAGGCGGGATCCCCTAGCGTTTGCTTGAGGAGAGAAGCAGCCTGGAGTGGAGGAGGTGGGGTCCGTTTTGGAGCAGCTGCTTATCTGGTCTGAAGGCTCTTTGCATTTAGTGAATGAGAGAGGGGTGGGGAAAGGGGTCGAAACTTTTAAAATGATTGAAGGTTGGTGCTGTGTATCTTCCAGTCCTTAGAACTTGCAAGGCAGGGAGCTGACACAGTGTCAGCTCCAAAAATCCACTCTCTCTGTCTCCCCCATGCTCTCTGTCACACTCCACCCCACCCCCCCCTTTTGAAAAGCACATTGCAGCCACTTGAACGCTGGGATAGCTGCCCATAATGCACCACTCCCAACACCACTGCAAATGCTGTAAATATGCAGCGCTGGTAGCTGTCAGTGTGGCTACACTGCAGCGCTTTCCCTACACAGCTGTACAAAGACAGCTTTAACCCCCAGCACTGTACAGCTGCAAGTGTAGCCAAACCCTAGGTCACTGTAGATAGTTTGACTTGTTATAAACAACATTAATCCAATCTTTTGCAGATAGGCAGAAATGTCTTTGGTGATAACTGCAATACACATGGATTTTCACAGTAGCTGTCTGGTAACATCTGGAAAGGACCATGAGTTTATACTGAACACAATGATGTACTAGTCTGTAGCAAGATAATCCACCCAAATCACACCATATTTTTCTCCATCCACCACAAGCAAGATGAGAAAACATGAGTGGATGGTAACTGCTCTAGAGTTCCATGGATGGAACTCCCATCTGTAGAAAGGCTAAGGTGATATTTAGGTGGCAGCTGCGGGGACAATAAATCTGTAGGATTTTGAGGGGAAGCAGGCTAGGTTTATATTACAGCAATATTTCAAACTGGAATGAGCCCATGCCACTCACAGGCTGAAGATCCGTCCTTGCCCACCAAGCGATTCTCACTACTATCAGCTGATTCTTCATTAGCTGGACAAACTCCCACAAGAGCACAAGCAGCAGAACAAGTTTGGGAACCACTGGTCTAAGCAGTATCTCTGTTTACAATTGAAATCATGAAGCATAATGGGCTCACAGTAAGCCCATTATGTAATCTAGTTCATTTTAAGAACATATGAAAGGCCATGCTGTGTCAGATCAAAGGTCCATCTAGACCAGTATCCTGTCTTCCAACAGTGGCCAGTGCCATGTGCTTCAGAAGGAATGAACAGAACAGGTAATCATCCACTGACCCATCCCCTATCACCCATTCCCAGCTTCTGGCAATTATAAATTACTAAACAGAGGATGGGTTTTGCAAGAATGAACACTGGAAGATTTTCTAGTCAACACCCTGTGCCAGATTCAATAGTACGGTTTCTGGGGATACAATTTACTCCCTTGTCTTCTGTGGGAGCAGCTGCAATGGACAGATTATTTGCCAGGTGAGGTCAGCAATCATCTCTAGCCAGGGCTTCTAGAGGCCTTGCCAGGAGAGGCTGTTGGGGACTGGCTTTGAATCATCCTCTCTTACAGCTGGCCTACTGTGGAAACCTCTCCCTCCCAGGGAAGCCTTGCCCACTTCTGGGGATGGGCAGTCCAGCTTCAGGCCCTCTAGTGGTGTCAGACTGTAGACTGTTTATACCTTTGCTCCCTCATTCCCAGGGGTCCTTACCATTCCCGATGTCACACAAGCCCATTACTTGAAGTTGAACTAGTAAGAGAATTTATGGGATCAGATAAATACCAGAAACAAACAATATAGGAGCTATACTACACTACTCTAGTACCTCTACCGATGAGACCCAATAGATCAAATCCTACCCCCACGTATGTCCTATACAACCCTACTGACTTGAATGAGATTGGACAGAATGTAAATCAGGCAGGATTTGGTCCATACTGGAATAGAAGGAGCTATATCTCTTGGCTCTCACAGAATGTGAGTCATATAAGAACATGCATTTAAAAAGTGACTGTCCTCTCAAGTATAAAAGATTCTATCAGACGCACAGCACGATGGATGCACTGGTTTGAAAGTCACTTAGCAATATTGCAATGGCAAGTTTAAAAAGGAAATTGTATTTTAAATTACTTTAAAGCAACATACTGGAACAAATGAATATGGAATTATCGGCCAGTTATTATGTTAGGCACTCAACACATTTATAGTAATTTAATAGTGGCTTTGGCTGCAATTCTGAATTATCAGAATGTATGTAGAATTATTTATTTTGGACAGTGCAATTGGCTGGAAAGGAAATGTGTCCATCTAAAGATAACAGGAACAGCCAGTACAGAACAGATGAAAGGACCTTCCCAATCTGGTATCCTGTCTCCAGTAATGGCTAATGCTGGATGTCTCAGGGGAAAGTATAAAACTAACAATTCATCTGACTATACAGCTGTAGAGAAGAAAAATTTCTTACTGGCTGCAGATGGTGCTAAGGTATATTAAGGACTGATAACCTCACAAGTGCATCCTAGCTAATGTCTTCTGAATAATGTATGGCTAGTTTTATTAAACTGTTTAACATCCTAATATATCCATGTAACAGTGAGTTCTGCAGTTTAATTACAAAATTAGGCTTTTTTCTGTACAATTGAAATTTGCTAGGTAGCTGGGTGTAAATCGGTGTGGCTTCATTGACTTCAGTAGAGCTAAGATGGCTTACCCCTACTGAGGATCTGAGCGAATGACTTTTATGGGGTAAGTTTTCAGACAAGTCTTTTTTAATCTACAACAGGACTTGATTACTCGATTCATAGTTACTAAAATTTCTGATTCCCTCTGTGAGGGACTTGTGAAAAGATAATTAAAACATATTTACTGATTTTCTTTTGCTGGTTTTTTATATTAAATCTTTCAAAGAATACTAGTAGGCTGGATTTTATCTTTGCAAAAAGCTTCTGAAAACGTGTTTCTCCCTTTCCATGTTCCCCTCTCCTTTCTCTTTTACCTTCTCTGCACTGCCTTTCCCTCCCACTCCACAGTTCCCTTCTCTTTTCTCATACTGTCCCATAGGTGTGAGGAATTCTGCAGCACCCCCAGGTTTTATGTGGGGCCACTGGCTTTGTGCCCGGAGCTCCACACTCTTCTCCCCAACCTCTCACCTGGGGCTCGGGTCCTGGCTGCCAGCCCCACTCCTGGCTGCTGGCCCAGGGCCGCACTCCCGGCCACGCATCCTGAGCTCTGCTCCTGGGGGACCCCGCCACCAGACTCACTCCCTGGCTGCAGTCCCCATGCCTAGTCCCACCCCCTGCTCTCAGGCCTCCACTCTCGGGGTCCCATGCCCAGCTGCCCACTCCCAGGGCTCCACTGCCCAGGCCTCACGCCCAGCCCCATGGCCAAGGTTCTGCTCTTGGTCCTGCACATGGGGCCCTGGCTGCTGGCCCTTGCCCACGTCTCCAGTCCTGCCCCCATGTGCACCCCCAGCTGTAGCCTCTGCCCCCTTGCCCCTGTCCAGGTCCCCCCTCTTCCTGGAGACACAGTCCTTCTCCCAACCTCAGCTTGGGGCAGGGGCATGGACAGGGGTAAGGGAACTGGCTTTCAGCACCACCACTACTAAAAATGTTCCGCGCCACTGTACTGTCCCTGTCCCTCCACCTCTAGCTCCAGGGGTAAGGCTCCCCATTCTAATGCCTAGTATCTCCTTTTGAAAAGATAGATATAATGTTGACTGCTGTCCAGTCATCTGAAACAGTAGCTGATTTTTTAAAAAATTTCCTTATGTAGATCTTTGCAGATCTTATGAAGCTGAACTATTCTAAATTTCATGTCCTTCTCGACTTTTGGGGAATGCCATCCAGTCTTGGTGATTTAGCAACATTTGATTTCTCAGGTTGCTCTACTGCATCTTGCTTTGATCTCTATTGCTGATAAATTGATGCAGAAGAGGTATTTTCAAATGCATGTTTAGAGAGAAGCTGACTGACCCTTCTGAATGTAAGTATCTTCAATATATTCTCCATACAGGAGCGTGATTTTGTTATTGCATTGTCTTACTCTGCACAGCGTCAGGTCTAAAATCTGGTATTCCTGTAAGGGGTGCTTTTCTGTATGGCGCTGGACAGGTAGCATAGCTAGAAAGGTAGGATTCCAACCTCTGCTTCTTAAAAACAAAAACAAGACTCTTTGAAGTCTAGTCACATGGTCACACAGCCTTAAATAATGGGGACTAGATCCTTAGCTGGTGAGAGCCAGAATTGTGCCATGGATAGGGCATTCTGCTGGGATTCATGTTAGATTGCTTGTTTTCAGGGCAAGTACTGTTTCTCGCTGTTTGTACAGCTGGATGTCTTGGGGTCCAGATGTCAGCTGTGACCTCTAAACACCACTGTAATAAAAATGATTCATAGTGGTGGAAATTGGCACAGCTGCATTGGCTACACCACCTGAAGATCTGGCCTTAAATCTATAGTGTATTTTATTAGTATGGAAAAATCACAAATAAAGTAGATTCTTAGGGTAGGATTTTCAAAGGCACATTGCAAATATAATGTGGTGGTGTTTGCTTAGCATCCGTGAATGTCACAAAGCTTATTTTGAAACATGATAATTCCCTGAATCCCATTACTGAAAGTTGGCTTTGTAAAAAAAACACAGTAGAAGGCTTATTTCCAGCCCGACTGAGCTTATATCTTGCATTAGACAACCGGTTCAGACCTGTAATATACCAGAGACAAAGTGGATACTGACTGAGCTCTCACTTATTTAGTATTTTTCTTTCTTTGGTGCTGCATGAGTAGCAAGCAATACCATCTATTAGCATAATACCACTAGAGTGCATTACAGAAATGCAGCCACTGGAAGAGAAGCAGGAGAGATTGTGATCGGTGTAACTAGCAACAATATACAAGTGTTTCTTGTGTGAAACAAGCTTCAAAGTCAAGAGAAAGGAACTCACCTACACACCCCACGCAAAGGCCAGCCGTCTCCCTTCGTATGCCATGGGTGTGCACGTCACTCCAGAAAGCCCAAAGTGTCCCTAGAGCCAGCCTAAAGCATAGTGGAGCTGTGCATCATGCCCAGTACAGACTATTGGGTACAAGACAGTGAGAATATGTAATTGTGCAGCGGGTTCTGTGTGAGTTTGTGTATACCAGATCAGATTAGAACGGCCGAGCAGAGGACCAGGATCAAGAAAGATTGGGGTGAATTTTTTTCATCAAATAAATATTTCATCGAAAAATGCATGTTTTAGTACTTTGAAACTATTTGTGAATTGAGATCAAATTTAACTAATAATTTCAGTGGAGAAACTGCAATAAAAAATGAAAAAAAATTTAAATGTTTTTTACTGATTATTTTGACTTTTAATTTCGTATTCAGATTTGGCCAATTTACAAAAAATAAAGACACACACACACACACACACAGAGAATGAAATTGTTAGAAAATGGCTGAATCTAAATGAAAAATTAAAATAAAATATTTGGTTTGGAATCAAGCTAAATGTTTTGATCATCTTGAAATTAATTGAAAAAAATTAAATCAATGCAAAATGTTTAGGTTTATTAAAAACAAATTTTCTCTATTATTATTATTATTATTATTTTATATTGAATAAAGGTTTCTGTCTGAGCTGAAATGGATTTTTTTTTGAGATTTGCAGGTTCAGAAACCAAACTCAGAAATATATAATTCATTCAGCTTTGATGATAACACACACGTATTCACCTACGATGAAGGTGGAAATAGGGAATATTGGTGGGATTGAATGGGAAATCAGGAGTCCCCACTGCACTTGGGTAAATCTCCAGGAGCACGCAGCTTTGACAGTTATAGAACTATTTCATTAATGTGCATTGTGCAAGGTTCTCTGGAGTGCCAGGGAGCAAATACATCATTCTTTTTAACTAGAGCAAGGGTTTACTTTTGACTGACTTTGTTCTAAGGATTTATTTTAAAATCAGAATTTAATGTGTGGGAATGGGGAGGACTAACAGCAAGGCTTGAGCTCAGGTACAGGGTGGGGTTGTGATGCACACCATATGACACAACAGCATTCAGAGTGGGTGTGAGTTGCCTCAGTACTTGCTGGGACCTAACTCCTTTTTATATAATGAAGCACCAGAAGTAGATAAGTTTAGCAGTGCTGTTGGTCCTAGATTTTCCAGAATGGACAGAGAAGGTCAAGCAGGGACCATGCCCCTCAATCCACCAGAGGAAAGTGGGCACTGCAATTCTACATTGAATGTATCATGATGCCAGATCTCAATTTTGTCAAATATAAATTCATATCATAGACATGCCTTCTTCTGTGCCTAATCCCAGTGGATCGGCTCCTTTTTTCTTAGCTAGATCCTTTCTCAAGACTCACTTCAACATCTATCTCGCTGCCTTGTAGGAGATCTAGCTAGACAGAAGGTCCACAGTCCCTAAACCATGTCAATTAAATGCCTCCTCCATCCCAACATTACATTTAAGATGACGACTGATGATAAAGAAGTAACCTTTTAAGTTGCACTGAGCACTTGGAGATTGTTTAACTTGTCCTTTCTGTGTCTGTCATTTAAGGATTGATGCTGAGCAATAGGGATCAAGAGCACTAAAACTTCCCAGAAGATGTTTTGTGCATCTATTGTAAACTCCTTGTGGTGGTGGGGAACTGTCTTTAATTATGAAGTGTAGATCTGCAAATAATCATAAGCATTAAGAGAATTGGTCTGATGTGTTGTGAATGAATGTTTATTCTATGTTGTGCAGTCTACTTGTCATATGAGCAGGAGAGAGAATGGAGAATACACATGTGCACAGGAAAAATCTCAGTGGAAAACCCTCATATGCAGCTTTTCTAGTTTACCAGGTCACACTCAAATTTCTGCTGGCATAAGGAGAAGCAACCCATCCGCCTTCATATAGGATGTTACTCTAGCCCAGGGGTAGGCAACCTATGGCATGCATGCCAAAGGCGGCACACAAGCTGATTTTCGGTAGCACTCACACTGCCTGGTTCCTGGCCACCTGGCCAGGGTGCTCTGCATTTTAATTTAATTTTAAATGAAGCTTCTTAAAAATTTTAAAAACCTTACTTACTTTACATGCAACAATAGTTTAGTTATATATTATAGACTTATGGAAAGGCCTTTTAAAAACATTAAAATATATTACTGGCATGTGAAACCTTAAATTAGAGTGAATAAATGAAGACTCGGCACACCACTTCTGAAAGGCTGCTGACCTCTGCTCTATCCTCACAGTGGGAGTATTCTTGCACCACAATTAACAGATGATTTAAGGATTTGTGCAGTGGTAGATTCATGAGCTCCTCCCCCATTCTGCCCCTATGCAGGTGGGGTAAGGAGTGTATCTTCCAAAAGCCTCATGCTCCTGCATAACTGTCAAAGTTCAGCTGCTGGTCTGGTCCCCCTGCAAAAAAGGAGGCAGGCACCAGGATTTGAGGCATAAGAGAACTGGCCTACACAGGAGAGAAGAACAATTTTGTTTGCCCACTCGGCATGATGTTTCATGACTTGTCTGAGAGCTGTGAATCAGTGTGCAGACGAGGGATCTAAAAGTCCAAAATTAAATCCAGCATCTGCTCCTCTGTGACTGAAATCTACACAGAGCTGATTGTCTCAACAGGGAAGAGTTTGGGGTGGGGGAGACATGCTGCTGGAGACAAGAATAATAAAAATGAAAATATAAGGTCAGATTTTGCCACCATTGACTCCAACAGAGCAAGGCTACTACCATACCATTTCCCTTCGACGCCCATCATAAAGTTAACATTAACTTTTTTCATGGGTTTTTTTGGTAATATGAAGATAGCAAAAGTGTGATGGGCCAGGAGGGATAAGGAGAAAAAATATAATCCTCAAAAATGAACAAGCACAGTATGAAGTTAAAAAGAAAACTGGACAAATTAAACCTAAGGTAATAACCAGGCTACCCCCAGCAGCGTGTTCCCCACAGCTTTCCTTGTGAAAGGAAAAGAGCACAGAGTATAAGCAGATCCGATGCCAGCTGTATCTCTTCCACTTGCTAATTCCTTAGACAGGAATGATCCTTGGTGGTGGCGGGAGGTATGAAAGTGGAAAATATATAGACCGTGACAGAGATGCCAGGTTTATGTCCTGTGAACTCCTCCTCACTGCCAAGGAGGGTAAGTGTGTATGTTTGGGAAGGGGGGTGACAATGTTTCTCAATAAATCCAAAAGTAGTATGATTTTCCTGCAAAAACTGTTGGCACTAACTGAGACAGCAGACTTGGTCCTCACGAGTGGAGCTGTAGTTTGTGAAAATTAAGATTTTGATCACAGTTGGGTCTGAGGCACAGAAGAAAGACCTGCTTTTCACCTCTGTATTTGCACGTTCCTGGTTCTAGCACTCCTCTTCCAAGCTGCTCTGACTAGTGAATAAAGCTGCATTTGAGCTGAACTCCCCAATCTGTAGCTCCCCTCCTTTTTCCCATCACACATTTCCCATACCAACCTGGTACTTTCACTCCTGACACCCAACCCATATAAAAGCCTCCCCCCACCTTCACCTCATCTAAGTTGCTTGTGAATTTAGGACTTAAGTGTAACATTTATTAACTCTTTAATGATTTTATAATAAATATGCCAACAATAACCAAAGCCAGAGGGCCAGCCTCACCCAGTCTAACATCAATGTGTGCCAGCATAAACCTTGGCAGAGCTCTATTGGCAGACAGTCGGCTGGCAGATGACATTTCAGCACAAAGAACCTGCAGATTCTGTTTGCTCTGGGCTGGCAGAACAAACAGAGAGAGGAGTGAGTACCAAACAGTGGGGACTGTCTGGAAAGGGAGCAAGGCCAGGGCAGCCAGTTAAGGGGAATCAGTGCTTCCTCTCAGCTGCTTCCATTGGTGGTGTGCCTGTGACAGGAATCCAAGGTACCCCTTATAAGGACTGCAGCAGTAATAACACTGCCTGCTTTCCACTGGGGTAAATCTTTCCACCTGGTGCAGGAGGCTTAGCTGGCATAACTTCCAAATTTGGCCTCAAATGCATATTCACAGGTTTATTACCTTTCTTATCCTGTAATGCTCTAAGTGGATCTAAGCTACGCTTTTTTGAATTCCACCCATACTGAGGCATGGCCACGAATATTCCTTAAATGCTCAAGCCAAATACCAATAGTGACTATGGAGTGAAGAAACTGTAAAAAGGATGGGCAGGTGTTGGTACTTTAGAAGGAAGTAGCAGAGAGCTGGGCTATAGGATGGAGAAGGTGGGAGTGGTCTTCAGAAGCAGGGATGATAAGGCAAAACTACCTGAGATATACATGAAAGGACTATCTGCGGGTGTTAACCACTATTTTATATGTTTATATTTGGGCATTTATATTTGTTTTCTCAGTGTTGGATTTGCATGAATATGAATAACAGCAAAAGGCAAATTGCTAAACTCCATAGATGGAGAAAAAACAACTTTCAGATTTCATATCCCTCCCCTCTGTGCGAAGAATGGCAATTAAAAACATACCTACGAAATTATCTGTAAAACAAATCTCTCATTCTTAAAGTTTCTGTGTTACCCTGCCACTGTATAATGATTCTTGCTTTCAGTAAGGTCCTAGTGAGTCTAGTTGAATGTCTGAAGAACTGGCATCTGGGTGATGGTATAAACGTTTTAGGTCCATTTTGTGAATTTTGCACAAAAAAAAACCCTTTCAGTGCTGTTGCAAAAACATCTCCTCTGTAGAAGTTGCTCCTACTCTAAAATTATAGCCTCATTGGTATTTACTGGCACTGAGGTTACAGTAATCTGTGGTAACAAACAAGTTATTAAATTTAAGCAGTTCATACCTCCAAATAAATCTGAAATGAACCCCACTTGTAAAATACAACATCTACATCATCAATAAAATATCTCACTCTCTTGTCCCTGGATCCCACCAGTGCTACCCTTCCTTCAGTCCTTAAAAAAAATTATAATAAAAAAGTAAGTGTCACATTTGGATAATGTCCTTTTAGTTGCCACATTGCCTAAAAGCAATCTTAACAATACAGTTGGTCTCAGATAAGGGACACAATACTGAGATGCCTGAGGGAAGTGGCTTCATGCTTTCAATATGTTTTAATTCATTGTTCCAGTGGAGACTTGTATTACTTTGCAAGACATCAGAAGTTAGTAGCAAATTGTTAATAGTGCATGTCACATGCTTGGAGGTAGCTAGGAAGCTATTGCAAATACAGTCTGCTAGAGAATTCTCTTTGTAGGGTCCTCTGGGATCATTTTCTGTTCTGTCCTTCTTTTCCCATTCCAGTCACAGACCCTGTACAGCAATACATTTCCCTCTGGATAAGAATATTGCTACCTCTGGAAACCCTCAGTGCTGCTGGAAACATAGGCCAGATGGGTCAGTCACAAGTGAGACTTCCTAAGGGCTCCATACCCAACTGCCACAACGTTTACAGCTTCTGCAGACTTAAGTGTCAGGGAAGAAAACCTTTTTCCATCTGACTTCTCCAGCCACATCCCACAGAGACTACATGCTTAATAAAGCCTTTAATTTTGTATGTTTCACACAGAGTGAGGGCTTCCCGTTCAAGGAGCGTGGCAGTGGGATACATGTACTGCTGTATCTCATTTCTGAAGAAGATTCACAAGTTTTCACACTAGTTCACAACTGGCAACATTCAACTCGACAACAATTAACGTTCTAGCAACCATATAGGATGGCATATGCTCAGGAGGTAATGTACAAATACCACTAATGTCTAGCTTCAGTGTATTGCTATTTGTGTGCTTCATCCTGGTTTTCCCTCTGAAGTAATTAAAATTTTTGTCACTGATAAAAAAATACTCAGCATTGGGCCTCCTTTCCTCGGGATCTGGGTTATATAGCAATATTTAATTGATTAACAGGTTGCAGGTCTTTTTAAATACCAAAGTCAGTGGAGCAATGCTGATTTACACCAGCTAGGGATCCAGCCCCTTGTGTACAGCCAGTGACTAATGCAGACATCTGGTAGAGTGAGGTGTCTAGCACTCTGGGCCATAAACTTAGGTGGGATAAATGATCTGGCCTTTCATTATTTGTACTGCAGCAGCGGTTGGGGTGGACCAGGAATCCCATGGTGCTAGCCACTGTACAAGCACAGACCAATGAATGTTGAAAATCATTTTGTCCCATCTCCATGAGCAGTCAAAAAAAAAAAAAGCGGGGTGAAACAGCAGCTCAGATCCCAATTTCCTGTACTGAGAAACTTAACAATGTTCACATTGAAGTTGTCCTCAGGTGGCTTTCACAGTTAACTTCCCATTGAGATGAGTGGTGGTGGTGAAGGCTTCACAAGTTGCTGCCAGGATATGGGTGCTGTGAATACTTGATAATATCTAAACAAACCATTTGCAATAACTAATTCAGGAAATTAATGGAGCTATGCCACCTTATACCAGCTGAGCATCTGGCCTTGGGTGTTTAAACTAGCAGCCAAACACTGTCAATCTTGGTTGAGCAGGGAGTTTGTGGGGTGTGTGAGAGAGGGGCTGTTTCTGATACATTTTGTGAGGGAGTTGTATTCTGAGAGCATACAGAGCTCTTCTCCTGTCTCTGGCCAAATGCCTACAAATAGTAGGGCATACAGAAGTGAATCTGCTGGTGTGAGAATGGCTTAAGGAGTTCTTAGCCCTGGATGAGGCTCAGGATGGTGCCTTTCCATGAAAGTAACTGGTCTCCTCCTCCAACCTAACTGCACACTTATGGAGGGAAAACAAAACACTGCAGTGCCCCTTACTAGCATCTGCTAGTGCACTTCAGGCTTTGAGTGTATGGCTGTGGGGCTTCAGTAAAGAATACTGCAGAGTGTGCTGGGCAGTGAGAAATCTCAGGTTTGCTTTGTGAATGTTTGAACTGCTTGAGGGTTAATCAAATGACAGCTGCCACTTGCTCAAGAGCATCAGTAATTGGATTTCCTGTTTTGGGGAAAGTAGTGATGTATGAAATGAAAAACCTATCGATGTACATTTGAAAAGGAGGGTCTTGACTGGGGGGAAAACTGTTTAATTAAAATAGTAATGGCCACCTATATGTCAGGAATCAACAAGCTAGCCAGGATTGTGATAAGGGCTCTATTCCATAAACTGTGTATGCAGCTGCTTGCTTGTGACATTTTTGGTCTGTTAGACCTTTTGCTTTTCTTTCCCAACCCAACTTCTCTCTTTTACCCCATAGTTATGGTTGGCTCCCCAGCAAGAATCTTCCAGGATCCAGCACCCAAAGAGTAGGATATTGATTGACTGAACTTTACAGTAGAACCTCAGAGTTACGAACACCTCGGGAATGGAGGTTGTTTATAATTCAGAAATGTTCGTAATTCTGAACAAAACATTATGGTTGTTCTTTCAAAAGTTTACAACTGACCATTGACTTAATACAATTTTGAAACTTTACTCTGCAGAAGAAAAATGCTGCTTTCCCTTAATTTTTTTAGTAGTTTACGTTTAACACAGTTCTGTCCTGTATTTGCTTTTGCTTTTCTTGTCTCTGATGCTGCCTGTTTGTGTACTTCCGCTTCCAAATGAGATGTGTAGTTGCCTTGTCACTTTGTAACTCTTGATGTTCATAACCCTGAGGTTCTACTGTACCTCTTTGTTGCAAGCAACCTTTTCTCCCTTCAAATCTCTATCTTCACATACCACTAAGTATTTTTCTCAATAGAAGGAGCACAGCACCTTCCACCCTCTCCCAACCCCAGGGATAGCACCTTGTCTCTTTCTGAGTCAGACAAAGGCTGTTTCAGGATTCTCTGAGTAGCAACCATCCACTTTTTAAATTATCACCTGAATTAGCTAGTACATGAAAACATGGTGGCAGCATATGGCACTGCCTGTACTAACCTTCCTCTCCATCCTGCTCCTCACTGCACAAAAGCTTTAAACCACAAATTAAATGAGATAATCTAACCATACATGCCATATTAACTACCTCGTGGGGGCAGGCTTGTCCAAAATATAACTGCCAGGTGAAGTGAAACTGTTTCAAGTCAATAGAGAACTTTTAAAGTTGTTGTTGGCAAAACAATAACACTCATAAAATGAGCTTTCTTCACTCTCTTCTGCCCCCTCTCCACAAAACACCAACCTCTTCCCTCCTACCCCACATATAGGCAGAACCACAGATATATTTCCATCAGCAAGATGTACCTGAGAGCTTATAGAAAGAATGGGGAGTCATTCCTTCTCCACTTTGCATTGCAGTAGATCTTTTCATAACAAGCCACTGATTCAGTCTTAGTGCAGTAGAAACCGCATGATCTGCTTTTCTCCACTAAGCAACCCCTTGTCTTAAACCATCACTTTACTTTAAAGTATTCCCAGTGTGTCTTGTACTGTTTTGTTTGACCTTTCGCTAAAGATCCCATCTGCTTGACAACTGTTTTTGCTGCCCCCTTAGGGAGGTTACTTGAGAGCAACCCCTGTTTCGTGTTACTTTTTTAAATACAGTAGTCTTACTGCAGTTTATATCACCTTATTACAGGAACATTTTGTTTATTTAAGGACAAGAGGAATCAGGATCTTGTTTGAAATTAAATTAAAGCAGAGGTTTCTCATTTCTATGGTTTAAAACTGACTTGCTAACATCTCAAGTTGACTTGGAAGTTGGATCCTGTTGTACAATGCAAATCCTCTCGAAAACTAGGGGTTTTCCAGAAATCACATTTAAACCCCCAGAAGCTAAACTAACACAAAGTGTGAAAGGTGCCCTGGTCATACAGAATAAAAGACCAATGTAATAACCAATTAAGATTCTTAAATAACTTTAGTTAAGCAACATGAAAATACCAAATGGTGCCAACAACTGAAATAAAAAATAATTTTGCTCTTTATAGCCACAGTAACGTACAACAGAATAATAGCAACTGTATATACACAGGTTTTTCCAGTACTTTGCTGAGTACAGTCCTTCAGACTGAACTATATAATTTTACAAAGAAGGGGAAAATACAAAGGACAAGAACAGTCTAGTAAATGGGATTGTCACAGGTTCACAGGGTGTTATTTTAATGCCTCCAACCTACTTAGGTTTTATGTATATTGCAACAAAAGGTAGAAGCTGCCTTAGTGAAGGTCTCAAAGAAACTTTAGTTATGGAATTGGTCAGGAAAAAGTATCATTGTGAATACTTTTACCCAGCCTGGCAGTATTTCCATATAGGCATAAAGGCTCTACACAATGATTTAGCTAAACAGGCCTGAACTAAAACCCTGAGAAAGTTCCAAGCCCAAAGGGTTTTTGGGTGGCAATTCAGTTCTGGATCTGAATTTTGAGTTCATGCTCACCTGTAATTTGATTCCCCAGGACTTTAGTTAATCTGTATGTCTTTATGGAGGCTGGATATTTTCCTAGACTGTATGTGTAGGGGGATGAAGGAGGGTTTATAGCAGCCAGGAGGAAGGTACCTCAGTACTCACCCGAACCCTTTGAGCTTCTAGCATGTATTCGGATACCTCTGATAATATTCACTGGGTGCATTGCCATGTTCTGAAGCTTAGAAAAGGCTGAGGAGGTTGATGAAGCCCTTACATGGAGAAAGGGAATTGGGGAAGCAGGAGTCCTGCTGGAAGAAGAGGAAGTAGCACGCAAGAATACAGTTACTAGACCTATTGCATGGCTTTTTGTTGGAAAATGCCAAATTGCTGAAACAATAACTTTTTGCAGAAAAGGGACACTTTTTGTCAGGAAAATTTCTTGGGTTTACCATGGAACTTCTAGAGAGAGACCTTAGCAATTAGGGCACTCAACAGGGATGTGGTAGATCTCCGCTCAAGACTGTGCTCTACCTGATTGGGAGAAGGGACTTGAAGTTGGGTCTTCTGCATTCCAGCTAAGTGCCCTGACCACTGACCTACAGTCAATTGTGTGTCTCTGACCAAATGAATATTTAATTACAAGTGGAACATCCCCAGCAGGACCCCATGACCCACTGCAGAATAGCCAATATCCTTATGGCTAGGGCACTCTGCAGAGATTGGACAGGGCACAGAGAATGAAGGCTACACTGTGTGAGACAGAAAGGGCACAAAGGCAGCAGCTGGACAGATGTCCTAATTTGTCCCTTCCCCCAGGTTTGTTCACCCCAAGAATTCTCCATCCTCCTCAGGCTGCCCAGTCCCATTCACTCCCCTCCTCTAGCTCTCCCAACCCCTCCTTTGATAACCCAGCTGGCCTGGATGCCCCAACCTCCCTGCCTACCTGCTTTTAGGGGTTGTGTAGGGGGGGGTTACTAAGGATAGGATATGCTTCTATCTCCTCCCACATTGGCTCCCACTGCATGGGATTAAGGAGATAGACCGTGAATGGGAAATAGTGATTTATTCTTATCAAGAAATGACATGCACTGAACTGAAGTTGGCTGCTTAGGGAATTGACCTATCTCCTGAAATTTCAGTTTGTAAAATACTTGGCAATCATTCTGCCTTAAGTCAGGAAAATAACTCAGATACTCTGAAATATAATTATTACCATTGGGAAATGTGTGCTTTTAATGTTCTACAGGGTGTATGTTCATTTCTGGCAATGTAAACAGTAAAGCTATTGCTGCCTCGAAAGCATTCTGGTCTTCCACCGTTTTCTCACGTTTTTGTATATGCCATGTAAAATCAATCTCATTTTAATCTCTTCTTTTGTACTAACAGAGAATTCCCTTTTCTTTGAGCCAGAGTCTGAGCATAAGACAAATCTCTCAGGAGATTTCTTTTGTTCCTAAACCATCACATCATGTAGGCCTTTCTGGTTTATCAACCAAACCCCAGTTGAGGTGAGTTATTGCCCTATTTGTGCACTATCTCCACAGTGTCCCTCAAAAGAACAGTGCTTTGAAAATAACATCAAGTCCAGGTAGTCTGCTACGTTTATAGAGAGCAGAAAAAGAAAAGAACCAGCTTAATAATTTACTAAGACGACTGTGCACTGAGAGTGGTAAAGAGAGGAATATTTCACACCACCTGTCAAAGGCAGCATAAAAAAAGGAATTGCTGACAAAAAGCTAGATTTATTCCCTGGTTTAAAATCTAATTTCCATCCTAATGGCTTTTATTAATCCACCTAAAACAAGAAAGATTAGTTTGAAAAAGTGAAAGGTCTTTTAATAAGTAAGTCTGTGGTGTTATTGTTTTTAAATCACTTTCCCATTTTTCAAACTAACTTGATGTTGTACTTGGTAGAGAACAATGAATGGAACAGGAAATGTTTTCAATCTGTTTGCCCTGAGAAGCAAAGACACCCCACTGTATGTGCTCTCACATAGCTATCAGTCCAAAAAAAAAAAAGCAGATTTAGAGAGACTGATGTTCTTTAGAAGATCAATAAGAATGTTTGCTGACGATATTAAGCTAGTCTCCAGTGATACAATGGAGAAGGTGCAACTCAGTGAATTGTAGGTTGACTTGAGGACAGGCAATGGTGGTGGCTATGCAAAGAGGTTAGAAGAAGATGGGGAAGAGGAAATGTTCAGCAAGGTCCCATTTTTGGACAGGACTAGTATTCAAAGAATACTACTAAGCAGCAGTCTTCCATGCATATCCAAGTGCAGAATTTATCCCGTGGTGGAGATTTGCTGTCTTGGGTAAATTGTGATGCAGCAGCATCCACAGTGACCATATTTTCCGTGTATGCAAAATATATATACATACTACTTATTTATTATTGTAAATATTTATGTAAACACAAACTTTAAATTGAAAAACCCTATAGATCTGCAGTGTGTTTACTAGATGTGTTCAGCCCACACATAATTACAGAAGAAAAAACATAAAGCATCAGCACAGAGCACATTTTGTTTAAAAACATCTGACTCCACCTCTTATCTCAGTGTGTTGTACATACTATTTCTAAGCTTCTGAAGGAGCTAATTCTGCTTCCTTCCTCACCTTCTTCAGCTGCAAAGAGACTACTTCCATGGAACTAGTCAAGCGCTGACATTTAACCACGTGCTTAGGCCCTGATGCAGCAAAGCACTTATGCCACTGTCAAAAAGAAACTGAGTTAAATTGGACCTGATGTCCAATTCAGTATCCTTCATAAGTTTGTGATGTCCACCACTGTAATACCAGCCAATGAATATTAGCTATGAAATTTAGACAACGTATGTTTATAGTAAAATAAAAGAATATTTAAAAATGTACTTACCTGCTTTATAGCAGATAGCAGCTTCCCATAAGAGTAAACAATAATGAAAAAAGGAATTACAAGGCAAAAGATGAAGAGACATATGATATACGATATATTGTTAGCATCCCTCGAATGCCAGTTAACTGAACATGTTGTCCCTGGTCCTTCTGGTCCATAGCTACTCCATCCAAAAAGGGGTGGTAAGGTCCAGAATAAAGAGTACATCCATGATAAGAAGATTCCTATCCATATTTTCCTATAGTTTGTGGCATCTGCTTCTGTAGAGCCCATCATTGTACAGTAGCGTTCATAAGAGAGCACAGCCAAAGATATAAGTGAAACTGTACCTGTAATAAAAAAAATACATATTTTATTACCAAAAACAGCTGTATGAAGATTTAATGTTTGCTGGTATGTATTGTCACAAAAGGTATTAAATCAGAAATTATGGACTAAATTAAAGATGAGATTGAACCCCAATGTTTTCTGGAACAACATTCTCCAGGAACTTGGAGTATTCCAATTTAAATGGGCCAATTGTAATTAGGAGCAAGCTGTGGAGTTTGGATCCAGATCTGCATAGTCTGAGATGTTAAAACAAGCACCTGACTAATATAAACATATATTTTATTTTTTATTTTTTATTGAGCAGGGATTCTAAAATTTTTGATCTGTGCAAGAATCAAGGCTATAAAACTTCTCTGTTCCAAATTTTGTATAGTCACTAGGCGTTTAAATCCTGGTCCCATGTAAGACAATAAGAACTCAGAAGCCATTATGATGGGTAACATGAAAACATAGATTTTTTTCATTAACTGCAGTGAAAGCAAGATCAGATTCCTAAGGTCTGAAATTTCAGCTCTTGGCCACGATTTGTGCATGCACATAATAAAGCCTGCACTTTCAAGTGTAGTTTTTTACCTACAGAGTAAAACCTAAAATATTACTCAAGACACAGCATGATGTATATGCAGATACTAGGGTTTGCACTCATGGACCTCAAAGGGGCCAAAACCAATTGCATTCACATCATTGTAGGCTGTCTATATAAAATTTTATAGTCCCAAGATATTAATAATATCAGTCTCTTCAAAAAGCCCAGAAGCACATAATGATCCCCAAAAGCGTATGAACAAAGCCTTGAAGAGAGACAGATTTTAATCCTTGAATTGTCTGCCTTTGTTTTTGATGGCATTTCAGAAGTGAAAAAAAGAATGCACCCTACATCTATCTATCACGGGTGAAGTTCTGAACTAGCTAATAAATCACTCTTACGATGAGGGAAAAGCTAAAATGTCATGCCGCTCACAGCTGAAGAACAGATTGGTCATGTTAGTGAGCGCCAAAGTTTCGGTATATACGCACCCCATGAGGCTGTTTCTCTCTTTCTCAAAGAGAGCTTAGTGGTTGTGGAGAGTGTCAGATTGATGATGCTTGAAAATTAAGTCCTCTATTTATCTGGCATTGTTGGAGACAAGGAATTTACTCAAAGTGAGCAAAAGAAAATAGATTAATAATGGGGTGTTGTCTGGGCCCCCACATTTGCAATGCTAACCCTCCTCCCCTACTATGTGTCTGATCTTCAGGACATCTGCACAGCAGCCAGTGGGGGCTGGAGTATGGAAAATCCCCAGCAGAAGAGAAACAGAAACGGTGGCAGAGATTGCTTTTAAATGTGATGTTCTCCTGCAAGAGCACTCTTGCCTCATAAGAGGAAGACCTACTGGAGGAGTAGAGCCGGAGAAGCTCCTCTAAGGACATTGACCTAATTCAAAATATTCTCAGGAGTGCTGAGGGCTCTGAGGGGGGAGTTGGTCATTCTGCATACATGACTCTACTGTGTGGTCTAAACATCAAAGTGTGTGTGTTTAAGAAGTTCCTGTAAAAAGCCTGTTTTCCTTGCTTTAAATGATATGTGATCCCTGAGGGGTTCAATGCTAAACCAGAGTGACCACAGTGGTTCTCTGGAATAATGTAAATAAGAGGCTTGGGAGGTCTCAGTATTGGCTTTGGGGCTTAAGACAGTTGAACTGTGGAGTCCTTCTTCCCACAAAGGGTTCCAGATCAAGAGGTCTGACCCCAGAAAAGTGCCTTAGGAGCCTCCCAGAGAGAAGCAGTCACTGGACTTTGCCCAGATGCAGATGGCTTGGAAGCCCTTGGGATCCAAAGTTTGGGTCCAATGATAAGAGACTAGCGACCTACCACTAGGGGGACTTCACCAGGTCTGTGACCCATTCTATTAGGGCCTGATCTAACAACCCTTGAGGTGAATAGATCTTCTTCTATTGACTTCAATGGGCTTTGGATAAGGCCTTTAAAAACAATGTTTAAGATCCCAGATCATTAACATTTTTTATTTTATCTCTTAGATTCTATTTTACAGGAAAGGCCCATATAAGTACCTCAACCTTTTTCTACTTTACATGTGAAATGCCTTTTGATTTCAGTGGGTGCTCTGCACATAGAACAGCTGCACAATCAGAGCCTAGAGTGTCAACAAAACACAATGTGAAAGAGATGGGCGATTAAAGATTCTGTCCAGCTAATGCACATAAAAGCTCTGCTCTGAATAAGCACTAGGACATTTTTATATATCCATGCCTTGATATCAGATTAAGCAAGCAGATAGAGCAGATGTGACTTTGATTTAAATATATCTTTTAGTGGAAATAAAACAAACTGCATGACTATGATCACACCCCATACAGAACAATAGAAAACTATCCTCTCATTTTGAAAAATACCAGTCTGAAAACTTTGTCTTCTATCCTCTGCTTTATATAAAAGATCAACTGGTTTTTATTCAGCTGTTTTATGCCATGCTGCAGTTTACACTTTTGTAGGTATGTTTAAGCAGCCACGAAGTGCAGAGGCTAACTCTGTTGATCCATAAACCTCATAAAGAGATGCATAACATGTCATACTGACTCTCTCACTCTCAGCTTGAAAGTGTCTTACAACAGCTCCACCAACTTCTGAGATGAAAAAGGCATACACAGAAATGTATATGTTTGGAAATTCTCTCCAGGCCTTAGGCTCCCCTGCCTTACACCTTTGTATAGTCATTTACACCTGGGCAAAGTAAGCATCAGACGCTACCACCTACTTAACAGAGTGGAGAATTTTGAGTTGGTAGCGTTTTCCCCCCACACTTTGCATGAGGTGTCAAGCAGTGGTGATTTAGGTCCACTATCTACAATACCACAGATACGCACGAGCACAGTTCTACCTGCATACTCAGTCTCTTTCTAGCTGGGGTATCATTCCCCTCATAACCTCTCAAGAAATCCATACTTTCTGGAACCTACCACAGAGAACCAGGTAATCAATGTTATAACCCTCCCCACCTCCAATTGGTGGCATCCTCATGCCTTATTGTAAAAGATAGTGTTCTAGATTTGTTGCTCCCAATGCTGAATTAACACTATTAAAAGCTGTGGTATCTGGGGTCATTATTGCCAAACATGCTAGCGAAATATTCTCTTACTCCATAGAAGCACAGTTGTCACTTAGCCTGCACGTTGACAAAAATATTCCAGTGTTCAAAGATGTCCAAATGTTTGGAAAGTAACTGCAGCATGGTTGACGCATAGGTCCAAAACTTCAATAAGTAGTGTTACTCAGCACAGTTCCCCCTGTGGTGGAGGTAATCTTTGCAGCTTCTCAATCCCAATTTATCTTAAAGTTCTTGATCAACATAGAGTTTATAAATACATGTAGAACTTTAATATCCCCAACATGGATAAAGGAGATCTTACAAAAACATAGTGTGACCTTTAAATAGCAAGAAAATAAATATGGACTTTGAAGAAAAAAGATACGAGTAGATAAAATATATTCCAGTATATATATATATGGATTTTCCAAAGCCTTAGTATACTCCTGAGAGCTGTAACACCTACTTTGCCCAGGGTGTCACTGAAAGCTGTTTATCAAAGCAGTTTTGCTTGCTTGAACTCTTTGATAGTTCTTTAATTGTACAGCTATCTCTGACTGATTACTCTCAAAATGAGCAAGTGGACTTTCCTCATTAGTCCTACCCCGCTCAGAGTGGACACTTCGGCTTCCTAGGTATATGCTACAAGAGAAGCAGCAAACAGCCTCTCTGGAATCAACCTCAGCTATACAGAACAGAGAAATAGTACCTCATCTGTTAATACATCTTTTGCAGCACAGACAGGTGAGTGAGGAGGCTGAGAATACATTATGACTCTGGCAATCATCAGTGAAGTCATTTTAATTCAAAGGAGCCTAGAGAGGTTAGAAAAATGCAGAAAACAGCAGAATGAGATTGAATTTGGAAAAATGCAAGATTCTACATGTGGGAGGACACAAACACAGATGGAGGGAGGGAGATACCTGGAAAGCAACAACGCTAAAAGAAACACAAGATAATAATGGACATCTTGTTGAAAACTATGTATAATGTGGTTTGGGAGCACAGAAAGGACAATATAGTTTATGGCTGCATGATGTCTTCAGTGGGGGTAGAGTTAGGCCAACAATGAGTGCTTTTGAGACCCTGGATTGAAAAAGACCTTAATCTCGCCATTTAGGATACCAAATTCCAGTCTTTCAGATATAGATGTTTTGTTTTTCTTTTCCAAAAAGCTTGAAGTTTCTTTATTGCAAATGAAGTTTTTGGCCCTTCTAATATACTTAGAGATTAAAACGTTAACGCTATTCCTATAAACTCTGGATATGTATAGAAACTTTGAGACCTACCCAAGCCTCCAAACTTTAGGAGTGTCACTGGTATTTACTGAACAGTCTAAATGGTCCTGATTTGTGTTGTTCTATTACATTGTTTTTTCTGGGCAGGAAATGAATTCCCTGTCTCTTTCCTCTTCTGATCAGTTCTTTGTTCTCTCTGGAGAACTCTTTTCCATGGTCATATTTTCAGTATGCAAACAGACAAATGATGGAATACAAATTTATTTGTATATAATAAAAACAGACTGATTAAAATAGAAAAATCTCTGCAGAATTTTCACATGCTATATGCCCTTCAGACATCTTTCAAACTTTTCCCAAAGATATTTTACACCTAATCATGTTTTGCTGGTTGTAATAACTATTTTTCATGGTTCTGGGTGATTGTCTGCTATGACTCATCAGCTCAGCCATTACTTGAAGATCACCTCAAAGCTTTTTCAGATCATTAACCAAAGTGAAGCACATAATTATCTTCATAGTCACACAGCTCTTACAGGATAGGGAAGAAAAAGCTGTGTGTCAGGAACAGTAAGGAAGAATTTACTCAGTATTTACAATACTTGTAATATTGAGTATTTGGGTTTGCATGTGCTTTTTGAGGAGCTCTCCAATGCAGCATTTTCAGGGGGGTCTTCTGGACCTCTGCAGGATAGGTTAAGCTGTCCCTAAACCTAGGGATATGGCAACAGGCCTGAATGGACAGAAGCTGAGTTCCTCAAGTATTGTAGTATTTACAGTATTGCCGACCAGAATCAAGCTCCCCCCCTAAAAAAAAAAAGTCATGGAATTTTCTTAAAAATCGTGTTTGTTTTGTTTTTAAATAATACATTTTAGGTTCTTTTTATTTGCTTTTTGGTTTCTGAGTCTTTAGGGTGCACTCAGACCATGTTTTCAAGCTTTTCTCCAGAACTATTAGGGCCAGATGCTCTACGTGATAATCTCAGTATTATTTTAGTTGAAGTAATCATCAGGATTCCAGAATCTGGTCCTTTAAGAAAAACACCAAACATCGTAAGGCTTATAATAAAGCCATGAGAATTGGCGACACTCTGAACAGAAACTGCTCTTGAAAGGTACTAACACTGAACACCAATGCTAAACATAATCTTCCCTCCAGTTCTGCAACAGCTGACCTTGAGTCTTTAAGCCTGACATGGAAGCTAATGATGGATAAGCAAGAGACTGACTCCTGGCAAATGCAAAAAACATTGTGCAAGACAGTTTTAGAGGAAGTTGATACCAAAACAAAACAAACAAACCCAGACTAAATTTAAAATAAAAGTGCCTTGGAAACACTGATTTGATCAGTTTACAGGCCAAATCTGGATGGAAAAGTGAACAAATACATACTAGAGCATCAAACCAGCTCTCTCCCTTTTCTGACCGACTCACTGATCAATGGAAATACATTTATTTCATGACAAGAGCGAACTCCTAGAAGATCAGGGAATGTTAATAATTTACAAATCTTGGGTTACTAGAGAGAGAAGATGATCTCATGAAGTTTTGAAGTGAGATTCATACGAAGACCCGCTGCTCACAGATGGAGTCTGCTCATGAGAGAGGAGAGTGAACATTAACAATTCCTGGTTGAGTGACTATTTGAATCTCAGATTTAAGAGACACAATCAATATCCCAGCAATGACCCTACAAACAAAAAAAGATGGACTGTATAGAACACAGCATCCTTATTTCCCAATGTTGGGACTTAGCATCACATCTAGCAATGAAAATTGCAGCTAATAATGCAATATTTTACCATTTGAAACATTAAGATATCTTTATTTTCCTGTCTAATCTGAATTTTAAATTTGCTAGGTATAATAATCTCTCTTCTGAGATATAGGTAATACAAAGGTCCTACCTGGTAAGTGCAATGCAGTGTTATATAGATGTAACTGGAATTTGAAAATAACAGGTAAATGGAACATATGATTGTTGTTTGGGTTTTGCCATGTGTATAGCTCCTGTGAGGAGAAAACAAACTATAATGTTAACATTCAATTTGTTCTAAGGTATTTTAACAGTGTGCTGGCACAACTGTAACTAAGAGCATAATTTGACTAAACACAGATAACTGGTACTGACATGCATAAAATTGAACCTTTTTCTGTGTTTAAAATGCAACCACATACATTTGGGATACAACTCATATCACTGCATACTTTTATTAGAGAAAGAATACAACAAATACCCTGAATCCAAACTGCAGATGTGAGCTTTTTATCTTTAGAACCAGCACAACCAAAAACTCAGTTCAGAACATTCCTGATCTTGGGGATTCACAGTCTGGATCTGATGAAGGGCTGGTTTTAGTGTTATCCCAGCTCATTATTAGTGAGCCTCAGTAGTGAGTCCATGGTTAAGGTTGTGTCCAAGCTTCCATTGTAAGTCTTATTTTTTTCTACCCATCCCTAAACTTATGATTGGAAATAGTGAATTGTCTGAAAATGTGTGGTTAAAATATTTTCAGAGAAAATTGTTCCAGAGAATTTTGAAACTAGAAGATTTTAAACAAAAATCCTTAGGTTACTTAGTTTTTCTTTTGAACTTTACCAGTATCTCGTGATTCTTTCAACACCTTCTTTTTACCACAGAAAGCACTTAAGAATTCCAGATTTCGCTTGTGTAGATTTGTCTCGCCGCACTCGAGCACAGAGTAGTTTTCTCAGAGAAGGCAATTTAAAATAAGTTACTCATGGATCATCTTTATTATGGACTGGATCTCCACTAGCTGCCTTGGTGATAAAAGTTGGGAACTTTAATTACCTCTTAACAGGTGCACAGCAACTGTTACAACGTGATCCAGAATTGGGAGCTTTGGCTGCCAGTGGCTAAGAGAGCTTCAGGCAAGAAAATTCCTTGGAGGTGATGGAGTGGAGGAGGAAGGAGAAGAAAATTGGAATTCCCTCTCCCTATTTTTCAAACCAGCACAGCTCCATTGACTTGACTAGAACTATGCCAATTTATACTAGCTGAGGATCTGGCCCCACAGTTATCAAATGAAAGCAGCAGAGAATCCTGTGGCACCTTATAGACTAACAGACGTTTTGGAGCGTGAGCTTTCGTGGGTGAATACCCACTTCGTCAGAGCACGGTTAGTGGAATTTCCTAGGGCGGTATATAATATGCTGAGCAGCTGAGATACGAAGGGGGTTTTAAGTTTTTTCCTTTTTCAGGGGGAGGGGGGATTGAGGGCCCTGTTCTAACAGTAGAGGTGTTGAAACCGAGAGAGGGAACCTGAGTTCTGTACTTGGCAAGCATTCACGTCTTTGTTTTAGTCCAGGATCTGTTGGTGTCAATTTGCAGTTGAACTGAAGCTTCAGCGTTTCTCTTTTGAAGTTCTGGTCCTGAAGATTTTTTTGCCTGCAGGTGGCACCTTAAAGGTCTGCTTAAGGTGGCTGGGAGTTGAAGTGCTCTCCTACAGGTTTTTGGATATTGCCATCTTGATATCTGGATTTGTGATCCAGTTTCCTTTTCCGTGTGCTGGGTCCAGTTGGGCCGACGTATAAGCAGAGGGGCATGCTGGCAATATGAGCGATATTTCATTGGACGTGCAGGTGAATGAACCAGTGATGGTTCGACGATTGGTTTGAGTCCTGTATGGGTCACTGTGGTAGATATGTGGCGAGTTGACCATCAGGGTTGTTGCATGGAATTGTCCTGGCCTAGAGGTACTATGGGTAACGTGTGGCAGTTGCTGGGAAAGTACATGTCAGATTGGGCAGGTTTTCTGTGGCAACGATTTGACCTGCACCCCAGCCGTTGAAGAGTGGGGTCATTGTCCAGATGGATTGTAGATCCCGATGATGCTTGGAGGTGTTTTGCTGGGGTGTATGTGAATCGGCCATGGATGCCTGTTGGTTCTCTTGGGTTTGTCGTTGCAGTAGGAGGCTTCTGGGACACGTCTGGCTCTGTTGAATCTGTTCTTCCAATTTCTCGTGCGGGTATTGTAGTTTGGGGAATGCTTGGTGGAGTTTGTAGGGTGTTGGTCTCTGTCTGGGGGTTTGAGCGCAGAGTGCGGTTGTACCTCAGTGCTTGGCTGTAGACAATGGATCGTGTGATGTGCCCGGGATGGAAGCTGGAGGCATGAAGGTAGGCATAGCGGTCAGTAGGTTATCAAATGAAACATTTAAGTCTCCAGCAGAGCTTCGGTGACAGAACTTTTTGTGGCCTGACACTATTCATACCTCCAAAAATCCACAGCAATTAACTTGGATTATAAAGTTAATACAGTTCTGACCTTAATAGAAATATCTCTAAGCACTAGATCTCATCAAGGGCTCTTGTGTTGACGCAAATAAAGCAAATCTGAAGTTTCTAAGCCAAGGTCTTTTTGAGTTTGACTTGACACCCTCAAAAAAAATTAGAAGAATTTTCAAAGAATAAATTACTTCTATTTTTTATTCTATCCGTATCTTAGCAGTAGCATGTCTTATTCACCTTAGACTCTTCCAAAATATTCTCCTGTGGCCAAAATCTGCAAAATTTTAAGCATATCAATTTTGACAGGGCTGGGTGTGCATGTTTATAGCACCAGCGAGGCATGTGATGGTTTGTAGGCAGGACACAGATGGTTGTACTTTAGGCCACCCTCTGCTTGTTGACCAGAGAGTTGAGGTAGATCTCATGATCACATTTTGCCACAGCTCGGAAAATGTCTTTCAGACATTTACATTCTTGGGCATATCCCTCCTTGCGTACTTCTGCCTTTTTTTACTAATATATCAAAAACCTTTTAAAACAGACAGGATTCATTGTACAATTGTCTGAAGCCAATTGTTTTAGCAGCAGTATGTGACATAGCATGACATATACAACTCCAGGCAACATCCATGTTATCCGATGGGTATCTGAGTATGGCATATGGCATCATTGTCTACAGCAATCAGGTTTTGCATTTGGGTGATCAACAATGGACACTCCTTCTCTTTCAGCTTCTGACTGAGCAGCACTTAAAATTTAACCATCAGCTTCATATGGCCTATATTGACATCAAAGTGGATTTTGATTTGGTTGACAGGAAAGTGCTTTGGCTTGCCCAGAGTTGGCAGTGCAGATGTTCTGCTAAATCTAGTGCACAATCTTTACACCATTATTGGTGTGAGAGTGTGCATTGGCTCATGGTTTTCATCATGTTTCTACACAACCTCAGGTGCGTGGCAGGGATGCACTCTCACCCCAGAGCTATTCTGTTGAGCTATCGACCGGCTATTAGGACTTGCTGCATCAAAAACGAGGTTGGTCAAGAGATGTCCCTCAACCAAGACTACACTGGAGATGCTGCCTTGCTTGTGGAGAAGTCAGAGAGTTTCAGCCTTGCCCTCTATGGTCTCCAAGACACCACCCACACTATGAGGTTGAATGTCTCATGACAGAAGACCAAGGTCCAGAACCTTGGAGCTGGACCACCAAAACTCTCAGTGCAGGTGAGGTCAAACACCGTGAAAGGTGTTGATGAGTTCATCTCTTTAGGCTGCATGCAGAGTTCAAATGATCCCAGAAAACCAGATGTTCTTCGATGAATATGTCTCACTGTCTCCAGCATGAAGTTCATGTCTTGCTTAATGACACAAAAATTTCTTTGCATTGAAACAAAGATCAGGATCTATAAGACATGTATATTACCTGAATTGTTATACAGGACAGGAACTTGGACCCTCCTACAGGCAGACTTGGAGCTACTAGAGGGATTCCATGTGTTCTGTGTGTGCCAAATCCTGAGCATAAAAGTGGTTCAACTTTTTGTGTGAAATGCCATCATCTCACAGAGATCTGACTTTCCTGCAGTTGTGCACTACATTCAAAAGTGGCGTTGCATATTCTTCAGCCAACTGAGATCAGAGTCCCATTGTCACACACAGTAAGAAACTATGCCTGTCGCAAAGAGTTTACAATCTAAGTTGTCTAGACAGACAAAGGAAGTATTATCCCCATTACACAGAGGAAAAACTGAGCCAGGGAGAGAATTCATGACTTGTTGAAGGTTTCACAGGAAACCTGTGGGGAAGCAAGGAATTCAACCAAGATCTCTTGATTCACAAGCCAATCTTTTAATCACAAAACCATCCTTCCAGCTGCATCCTTATCTGTGGTAGCACTCTAGTCTCTCCATAAAGATGACTGCTAAACTTTCAGATAATGGGTCAAATCTGGCTTGCCTCACTTGTGCCATGGGTCAGTTCAACTTGTCATGAGAAAAAAGTAAGCAACACCTGGCTCACTCTTTACAGCAACCAAGTTTAGGAGGATAGCTTAGTCATCTAAGCTTCAAGGGTCAGCTTTCTCTCCCGAAATGGAAAATTTGCCATTACCTTCAATGAGAATGTGATTGGGCCCCATATTTCAGGCACTGAAACCCACTAGAAGAGCAAATTCGTACTCCAGCAGAGACAATTCCCCTTTTCTAGGTAAATAAATTGAGCTTACTTTATGAGCTCCATCTATTCTGTGTAGGTACTAAAGATCCTCTGACTCTCTTGTAATGTTATAGATTTTCACTAGTTATCCTGGGTCAAAATTCCTTCTCCTTAACACTTTTGTAAAGTATGTTGAACATCATTTGCTTTCTCTAAAAAATGTAATTGCTCACAGTAAAGTTCCCACACGGCTCTTTCTACACAAGCATGGTTATGTGTAAGGTGAAAGCATTGCAGAGAACACAGATTAAACACAATGAAAGAACCTCCATGCATGCTAATAAGCTTACCAGAGATCACCCCAATTTTGACCAGGGCTCTGACAGACGAACTGTCCTTCATACCTTAACATGGGGTTGTTTGTGGTCATAAGTTCATAACCACCTTGTCTCCAAAGCTGTGAGTCCCTCCTTGATATAGTTTGGGTCTTTAATTTGGGAATAGGTAATTCATAGACAATGGACCTCCTCCTCAGGGCAAAGGTTCACAGGGCTGACGTCCTGCATCACTGGAGGGGTTATAGTCACATACCCCTCGCCTAAGGGATTTCCCAGGAAACCCATTTAACTTCAAGCACATTGTTTCAATTAGTCTTTTTGAAGCTCATTACACTTTCCAGGGTTTACATTAGTCAGGTCCCCTCCCTAGGGACATTACATACAATCCCACAATAATATATAAACATTTGCATTTTAATACAGTGAACTGAAAGGATACTGAAACTTAATTCAGTAAGGATTGTCCTGGATATTGCAGGAAATTTCCATATTTATCATACCATCCACCTCCCTTTTGGGGAACCTCTCTCCTGGGATCTCTCTCTCTCTCTCTCTCTCCCCTCATCCATCTAATTTTTGCAGGTCTGCACTCTTCTCTCTTCCTCTCCTCTTCTTTCCCTACAATCATCCTGACTTATCCCTAGTTTGATGAACTGAGATTTCTCTGAGTGTTTCACTCAGTATGTGAGGAGATGATGCAGCTCTCCTGAGTCCCCTTTCCTACTTTGTAGGTCTTACACTTCCATCGCTCCTATTTCTCTGTCCTCTATCCCCTTCAGAGTTCATAGCCTTTAGTTCCCTCCCCACAATCACATCTAGAGTCTTTGCGTCCACCTCACAGTACCCCCAGCACTTCAGTAAACCCCTTTACATTGACAGCCCAGCTTTCCAACACCCCAAAGCACTCTTCAGTCCACTCTTCACCAACATCCCCCAGACTCTCCTCACACAGCCTTTTGGCACCCTCAAGTACACAGCTCTTCAGTGTCCCCCTAACACAGAGAGCCCCACACTCCTTCCACCTCTCCTCAGACTCACACACAGCCCATCATGCTCTCCTCACGTTTCTGCGCACACAGCTCTTCACTTTCCACACATGTGCCTTCACTCTCCTCTCTGTCTCTCTCTCCCCCTCAGATAACCCCTGCTTCTTTCTTGTCTTCTTTCTCTTACACCCCCCATTCCTCTCCCCCTCTCATATTCTCTTTCACACACACAGCTTCTTCCTTCCCCATCCCAGTATTGTCAACCCCAAAAGTTAAAGAAAATCATGTTTCTGGTCCCCCAAATTATGAGGTTTAAACAATATCATACATTTTAAGTTTATTTGCCTTCTGTTTTTTGGTCCTCTAGCCATCTTTTCAAGTCTTCTCCACAACCATGAGGAGAGCTACACACTTCCTCTTTAAAAACAAAAAAACAAAAAAAAAGTGAAAGTTGGGTTTTTTACTTACTCGCGTGACTCCAGGAGCTGGACATTTAAGAAAAATGCCAAGCATGACAAAATTGTGAGTGGGGAAGACTACCTTCTCTCTCACACACATACAGTGCCACAGCCTTTCACTGCTCCACACAAATATAGTGTCACAACCTTTTAGCACCCCCCAACATGTATACAATCCCTATAGCTCTTTATCCTTTCACACACTTACTTAATCCCACAATTTTTCATGTCTCCTCCAAAGACACATGCAGTCATACCGTTGTTCTGCTCCATGCAAATGTTCCCCAGTCCTTCAGTTCCCTCACCACACACATATAGTCCCCTAGCTCTTCACCCCACATACACCCAGTCCCACAGCTGTTCACCCCTTCCCTCATACAGACACAGTCCCACAGCCTTTCACATATTCTTTACAGAGACATATACAGACCCACAACCCTTCAGGTCCTCCTCTTCCCCAGACACACAGAATATCTCTTTGCTGCATTGAAAAGCCTGGGTCTGTGGGACCTGGTCCTGAAGACTCAATGTTTCCAAGTCAAGCTTGAGAATCCACACTGCATGGTAAACCTGTGTTTACAATTGCTTGCCCTCGGTCTTTCAGCTGTGCTACCCTGTCCATACTGTACTCAGATCTGTGGTCTGAAGTGTGTTCAAACTGCAGCATGACAGGGTTTGGACCTGAGTTGCAGCGGGACTTAGCAAGGTTCCCTAGCAAGGTTCTGGGACCCTGGTGCTGAGTGCTTGCTGATCCAAGTCAGACTGGTTTGTGTGTGGATGGAAGCAGGGCTTGGGCTCAAACCTAAGTCAAAGTCCAGGCTTAGTGTGTGGGGTAGAACCCTTCACTCCTCCCCACACACACATACACATACAGCCCCACAGCCCTTCACCTCCCTCCACACACACCTTCCCCACACACCACCCTAATGCGAGCCTGTCATGTTGGGGGGGGTCTGTGCTGGTGCTCTCTGTTGCTTGCTTTTCCACACTGCAGTGAGGGGCACAAAGTCTGACAGGAAAGCAGTGAGCCAGGGCACAGGTAGTGAATGGGCTCACTGCTGCCTGGTCTGTGGAGTTAGATGGCGGCAGAAGCTCAGCGCCTCTATTTGTAGGGGGGCAAGGAGTGCAGGGTTTCTATGCAAATCCTGTCCAGTGCTGGGAGCTCTGGCTGGGGAGGCAGTGGGGGGTGAATTGTGGAGTGAGGTGCCCTAGTGCCTCCTTGTGTGCACGGGCCTGGGAGAGGCTCTAAACCATGCAGGAGGGGAGGTGGCATGCTGGGCGCACACCAGAGCAGGAGGGTGCCACTTACCAAAGAGGGTATTGACGAAGCCGTACCAGATGCAGCCACCTGGCCCGATGAGCCAGCGTCCCTGAGTGCTGGCGGCAAAGCTGAAGGGGGTGCCCATGATGCACACCATCATGTCGCTCACAGAGATGTTCATCAGCAGCAGGTTAATCGGAGACCGTAGCACCTTATTTCGGCAGAAAAGTACCAAGACCAAGAGATTATTGAGGAAGCCCAGGCTCCCGATAATGCCAAGGCAGATAGCTGTGATCAGGTGGCCAGTGGGACTCAAATTCTGCTCTTCTCCATGTCTCTGGTTGCTGCTGCTACTGCACCAAACACTGTTAACACCACTGCAACTGTGGCTGATGTTAGGCACGGTCATCTCAGTAGGTCTCTCCAGATCTGCTCCAGCTGCTTGGCTAAGCATTGCAATATCAGCACAGTAAAATCTCTTATGCACACACCAACACACCCACAACCCAATAAAAAGCCCTCATTCTGTGTATGTGTGCGTGTGTAATATATGTATAATAGTTTCTACTTAGGTAAACTGCAACATCAATGAGTTAAAAGTAGCAAGCATTTGTTTCTTTAATGCTCCACCATGTGGCCATTAGGAGCTGGCTCTTTCTGCCTTCCTCATTTGTGCCTGCTGTAGAGTATGAAATAAAAAAATGTAACCGCAGCTACCTGATAATAAAATGTAGGTCAGGAAAATATACACAGAAAGGGGCTGATCCTAACTCAGGAGAACAACGGACTACAAACCATGCAAAAATGAGGGAGTGAATGAGGTGCCTATTTTATTGTTCTTCTGTTTTGTGTGTATGTGTGTGTGTGTACGTGCCTGCTGTCTTTTATTTTTTAAAATCTTAATGGGGATGTGACAGTACTCTGGATCGTTACAGCATCAAATCAGTTTTCAAAGAGTTCTATAAATTTCAACATCTGGAGAATAAAAAAGAAGCTAGAATGAAAAGTCCCAGGAAAGTCTTTAGCATTTAAGTGCCAGCTGAAATGTACAACTGTCACAGAGTTATATAATACAAAATGCAGGCAGCTGTAACATGGACTACTGTAAAGCATTTTTTTTTCCTTTGGAAAAATGTTTATAAGATGTAAACCAAAGTCCTAAAGAAAATGGATTGATCAGTGATCTAGTCCTTATTAGTAATCAGAAGGGGTTAAAGTCTGAATTGTTTGACACAAATACAGCAAATATTTTCACAGTGAGTTCTGATCTCTGAAAGTACAGAGGAAATTGCTAATGAGTATCCAGGTTATTATCATAACTAGATCCATCCAAAAGGAGAGTATGTGGCTCATGCTTATTGCTTAGCATGCAGACCTATATCTAGTTCAAGGAAACTGTTTATATTTTAAACAGGAGTGGGTATTCTTCAATCATTAAAAAGGTATGAAAGTACGACAAACTCATGCAGCTTCCTGCTTACAGCAATTGGTGTTGAAAGGACACTGTCAAAGGTAATTTTTTAAAGTTTCTAAAATTACATTTTCTTTTTAATTGAGAGGAAACAATTCTGTTGCTCTTTAGGTTTATCTTTTTTAAAGCTTTTTTTTCTTTACAAAACTTTAAGTTTTGGACGTAAATTGACTTGAGAACAGACTTTAACCTACTCCCAGTTAAGTCAATAAGGGTATTGTTTCAAATAGGTGTAACAGTGTACTGGAGCTTTTGTACAATTGATTTTTTGAGTGGTGCTTTGAAGTATATGAATGTTGCAAAATGTCTAGTTAAGGCGATTACCTAGTAACATGAATTCAGAGGAAAAGTAAGGTAAAAGAAGGACTATTTTACATTCTCATCCACGGAGAAATACAACCTCTAAATGTTTTTGCTGCAAACACAAGTGCACAGGAGTAGCACAACCCCTTTGGACTGCTCTCCATTATCACTTCAGTGGGAAGAGGTAGACAGAGTTAAGCCATGACAATTACAGAATAATATTTTATCAGTATTATTTCTTCTCTTACCCAAGGACTCAATCCTTTCAAAGGCTTACCTCCATGAATAACTGAAACAATATGAGTTGTTCAACAGAATTATGCTAATTTACATCTGCTGATCAATTATTATTGGTTTTGCTGTGGTTAATAAATCCATTTTATAGCTGCTGGGAACTGGTTGTCTGGTTATTTCTGATAATACTCTGTTACATTCCCAAATGGAATTATTATCAAACATTATTTGTATTACTGTAGCACATAGGAACCCTAGTCATGGATCAGGACCCAGTGTACTTGGTACTGTAGAAATGCAGAAAATAAAGACCATGCCTGCCCCCAAGAGCTTTCAATCTAAGTGTTAGACAAGAGGAAAGAGGTGGATACAGAGAGAGCAATGGAGCAAGCAAAGGAAACTGTGAGATAGTATTTGTTAACATGATCAGCAGTGGTGTTAGGACATCAGAGGCCCAACCGTTGTCAAGGGTTTTTTTGTAGGCATCATGGCAACAGAGAATTTTAGGCACAGATTTGAAGGAGGGTGATGAGGTACCTTTGCAGATGTTTACAGGTAGCTCTTCTCAAACATGAGTGCCAGCATGGGAGTGTGATGGTGTGCATGCCCCACAGCGGCAAGGAATGTGAGCCCGAGAGGCCAGTTAACATACTGGGCAGTACTTACAGTGTGGGCGAGGGTTAACTGATGATGCAGCCCAGCTGTGAAGGGACTCAGAAAGGACTACATACAGAAGAAGTTTAGAGCAGAAGGAGGCTGCAGGGAGGGAGTGAAGAACTCTGCAGTCACTTCTGTGGGACAAGAAAATGGGGAGACCAGGGGTGGAGGTGAAGCCTAGGGGCAGAGTTGGCCCTGGGATCCTATCATAAGTAGAAAAGACTAGCAAGGGGCCAGGAGAGACTAGGAGTAGCCACTAGGGTGGAGCAGGCTCCAATGGTGAGCCCTGATATAAGAGCAGGACCCAGACTTTGGTAGGCATTCAGTTGAGGAACAAAAGGTCATATCTGAGGAGGGCAGAAGTTGGTTTTAAGACTGTGTTTTTGTGCTGGGATTTATTGGGGGAATGACGGGTGATGGACCCTGAGAGTCCTGGCACTGAGTAATCCTAGAGAGGTTGTGGGGAGAAGGTCTGGAAAAAGGCCACAGTAGGATGAAGCCCCGTAAGGTAGAAGGGGCAGGTCAGATAGACAGACAGAGTTTGCCTGCTCACCACAGGGTTCCTAGTCTGGGACCTAGAGTACTGGGAGGGCCTGGGTTCCCCTCCCAGCCACTGGAGAAGATGTTATGAAGCCACCTGCCCCTGATGAAAGGGGATAAAGACATTCAAAGCACTGAACCAAGAGGCTACATGGATCATGGGGCCCAGAGTTTGGTCCAAAGACCTGTTGTAAGGGCCCTGGCCTGCTTGTGTGATTTTTATTATGCCAGAAGGGTGCTCTTAAATGTGGCTTAGCTGCAGGGCCAAGTTATAGGAAGAGAGACCACTACAAGGCCAGACTTGCTGTTAGCATAGCGCACCAGACAACAAAGATCCTTAGGCTCTTCCTAGCCACAAGGGGCCAAACCAGTAGTGGTGCAGTCTTTCACAGAGAGAGTAAGAAACTGCTTCTTTGAAAAGTTTACATGTGGGCGATGGACATTTAACATCATGGCAAAAGTTAACACCGTGATAATAAATTATAGATAATAGATGGGGGAGGGGAATGACTTGAAGGGTTTGAAAGTGAAGACAAATAGTTTTGTTTGATGCCATACAGCAGAGGTCCCCAAACTGGGGCATCCCTCCTAGGGATGTGCAGAATAATGTTCAGGGTGGTTCAGCTGGGGCCTGGGCCAGCCCCCACCTGGAGTGGGGAGAGAGCGCCATCCAACTCTGCTCCTGGCCCTGGCCCTGGCTGCTGGCCCCAGCTGTAAGCCCCATGCCCAGGGCCCCTGCTGCCAGCCTTGGGTCCCGGCTGAGACACCGTTCCCACCCCTACCAGTGGCCCCCAGCTTCAGCCCCCTTACCTGTGCCCACTTGACCCCTTCCCAGAGCTGCAGCCCCACTCTCAGCCTTGGCTCTGGGGAAGGGGTGTGTGGATGGAGTAAAGTAGGGCACAAGGTAAAAAGTTTGGGGACCACTGCCACAGAGGAGGAGTAGCCAGTGGAGGAATGCAGAGAGAGGGGCAATGTGGTCAAAGTAAGGGGCAAGGGAAATGATCTTTGCAGCAGCAGTCTGAATGGAAATGAGCAGGGCACGATTGCATTGTCAAGGGCCAAGAAAAAGAAGTTGTAATAATTGCGTCTTTGTTTTATACTTAGATTATAAGGGGACAGCTTGGGGGGAGGGATTCACAGCTCTGTTTTAGCAAAGTTGAGCTAGAGCTGACAGCCAGTTATCCACAAGAAGATGTCAGAGAGAGAGAGACTGAGATTTTTGTTTGGACAGAAGAAGGCAGGTCTGGTGTACAGAGGTTGATTTGTGAGTTGTCAGCATAGACATGGTAGCTGAATTTGCAGGTGAGATTAGTTAGGGAGAAGGAATAGAGGGGAAAGAGAAGGGAACCCAAAGATGGAGCCCAGTGGAACACTGGAGGTGGAATGAGGAGAATCCTAGGAGGAGTGATTAGGGAGAACCAGGAGATGGCACTATTACAGCATCCACGGGAGGACAAGATTTCAAGGAGAAGAGTGGGGCTGTTGGTGTCAAAGGCAGTTGACAGGTAAAGTAGAGGAGGATGGAGCAATGGTTCTGAGCGTTGGCTAAGAAGATGTCATTAGAGACTTTGTCGAGAGCAGGAGAGTAGATTGCCAGGGGCAGAAGCTGGATTGGAGAGGGTCTAGGATGGAATTGGGGGAGGGAAGTCATCAACGCCGATTACTGGAGGTCATGGAAAGGCTGAATGATAGGGCATGAAGGAGGAGACTTATGATTATCCTCATGGTTAAAGCAAAATGCCCGGAGTGGCAGATTCTATGGAGGCAGAGCTTTGAAGACAAAGACCCAGAAGGCAAGATAATCTGCTTGTCTGATGGTTGCTCATGGGTATTTTCTGATCTTCAGGAACTGCTTAAAAATATAAAATAAAGTTCAGCACTGAGGTATTTGTTTTTAAATACAATATGGACTTTGTAAAGAGAAACATATCTATGTTGACAGTGCCAGTAAACTCATCCCATTGACTTCAATGGGCTTTAGATCAGGCTCTAAGTGGAAACGTGTAATAATTTTTTTAGTGCACTGGAGTAACATTCTTGTGATCAGTTATTTCACTGACATTACCACTAAATTTCTTTCCAAGGGTATGACAAAAGAAAGTTTTGTATATCAGTATTATACACTCTAATCCCTGTTAAATAAAACCCAGTGCTTTCCTCCTACCTATGCATTAAAGTGCTGTTCTACTCTGAAAAGTAAGTCTATAAAGATGGCATCCTGGGGTTCCATGTTCGGATCTCAGTAATTTCCACCTATTCAGATTCCAAAAAAAATGTGATTCTAGGTTTAGTCAAGGGAATAAAACTAGTAAAGAGATGGAGAGTCAGTGGGATGGAGAGATCAGAAGGCTGGAGAAGACAGGAGAAGTACAGAAGGGAGTGCAAACTTGTGGTTTAAACCACAATGTACATTAGGAATGCAGAGTGGCCAGTTGTCCCACCCAGAATGGTTGGACTAGATTCTATGCTGCCCTGCTCCTTATGTAGTCATTCGCATCTAGGCAGGGTGGATTTAAAACGCTACCCGGTCATAATGGCAGCACTTTATAATCCATTTGAATGGGTGGAGAATCAGGTCCATTGTGCCTGAGGCAGGCACAGTGGTTCCTGGACCACATGCCTGAGTAACACTTGCTATGCCATTTTACAGGGTTTAATCTGCACCCTATATAATGCCAGCCCAGATCTCCTGTTAGGCACATGGCCCACCCCTCCATTCCTCCTCATAGCATATCCCACAAGGGGACTAGTACCACTGTCCTTTTTCGAATAGCCCAGTTCTTGCCCTCCAGAAGCTCAAATCTCAGATTATGCCTGACTTTTGTGCAGTGGCTCAGGAAGAGGAGAAGGATTCCTTCTATTTTTGTCTTTAGAATAACATTTTTGAGGCATCTGTCTGGACTCTGGCTTCTCCCGCAACAGATCACGTGATAATTCTCAGGGTGTGGGACAAGTTAAATGTCAGAGGTCTTTATTAACCGTTTGGATATGACTCTGGGCTGGTGGTGTCCCTGTCCTTCAGTCTCTGCCTCCGGGGTTATAATCACCCTGTCCTGGCTCAGGAGACAGTCATGCAGGACTGTGGACTCTGTGCTGGGGGTGGTTAAATTCCTTGCAGTAAGAGCAGGTAGCCAGGGAGTTCCTAGTTCCTGGAACTCTGGGGGAAACAGAGTGCTTGGGCTTCTGCCTCTCTGTCCCCATAGCTCTTTTAGTACAAAAACCTGATTCACTCAGAGCAGGTCCATCCTGTGCACTGAATGAGGCAGGGGTCCTGTGGAAAAAATGGCATGTGATCATGTAATTAAACACTATATCATATGAACATGGAGGCAGAATTAAGATTGCACAGGCAACCTTAATTCTGGCATTTCCTAATTTTTGGTTGCATGACTTTGCAACCTTAACATACTTTTAAGACAGTTTGTTGTGTGTGTGTCTCTCTCTCACACACACACTCATAGTGCCCTGTGCGGATACACAATTTATATCCACAGATGTGGATAACTGCAGATATAAAGCAGATATCCACTGAGCTGCAGGGCTATAGAAACAACAAATGAGGCCAGCAGGGCCATGGCTAGTAACTGGGCCAGGAACCGCAGCAGTGAAAGCAGCAGTATGTTGGGCTGCCACTCGCAGGACACAGCTGTGGGCAGGGCTGTGGTGCCCCCAGTCCTGCCCACTGGGGCAGGCACTAGGCTCACTGGCAATGTCCCTGGTCACACTAATGTGTGAAAGTGGCTCCTATGCTCCCAGACAGGAGTCCCATCCACACAGTCAGACACTGTCCCAACAGCATAAACTTCCACCTTTCACTGAGGTGAAGTAGTGACACTGACAGGCGAGTGCTCTCCGGTCAACATAGTGCATCTTCACCAGACGTGCTACGTTAGAGCAACTGTGTTGATGCAGCAGTGCCAATGTAGCGTGGTAGTGAAGACAAGCCCTTATACTCTGTGGCACTTTGCGACATGCAGCAGATTTATGTACTGGCAACAGGGGTGGCAAGTTTTATGGGCCTATAGTGCCTGTGCTCCACTAGTATGAGAGCACAGGGGCCCGGTTACACCAAAGTTCAGGACTTGGTCTCTCCCCCAGCCCCGCCTGCTGCCCCCAGGCAATTTAAAAGGGCCTGGGGTCCCCGCCACCATCACCGGCAGCACAACAGGGCTAAGGCGGCTTCCTTGCCCACCTGCTCTCCTTCCGGCTACTTCCCTGCAGCCCCTGAGAGGAGGTGTCTCCGGGCACTGCCCATGCCCTGAGCATTGACTCTGCCAATGGGAGCTTGTCATAAATAGATAGGTAAGGTAAGGGTTAAGTTTCTTTTACCTGGAAAGGGTAACCAAACACCTGACCAGAGGACCAATCAAAGAACTGGACTGTTTAAAGTCAGGGGCGGGAATTTGTATACTCGGGGTCTTTTTTGTTTTCTCGGCTGTGAGTAAACAAGGTTTCCTCCTAACTCCTTCTTATTTCAAATATTATACCAAAAGTCTGTGAGTACAAAGGAACCCCAAAGCAATTCGGCTATGAGGAGCTTTGGGTTGTACGAATAGATGTGGATGGCTGTGTCTTTTGTTGTTTTCTCGGCTGTGAGTTAACAAGCTTCCTCCTAACTGCATCTTATCTCCAAGTGTCTCCTACACATCTGTGAGTACAAAGGAACCCCAAGCAATTCGGCTATGAGGAGCTTTGGGTTGTATTTACATGTATGTGGATTGGTTGGACTGGTTTAATTGGGCTATCTTTTAAATCAGACTGTTTCTTCATATTTTCTTATAAGCAAGAGCCTGTATTGAGTTTCTTAATGCAAGATTATTGTTTTATATTTCCTTTTTTTTTATATAAACTTTTCTTTTAAAACTTGTGGAAGTTTCTTTTCCTAGGGAGGCAAAGGGAAGGGAAAAGCCAGGCTGTGGGCTATTTTCCTATTGTTTTCAGGGAAAGAGCAGGCTACGGGGAAAGAGAAAAAGAATCATCTCTGTTCTCTTGTGGTTGAAGTTTTTCTCTAGTTACTGCTACGAGATCAGGGAGGGGGAATTTCCTTGTGTGCTAGCTGTGATTAGCTGTGAATGCATAGCCTCGGGGACGCTAGATTGCCTCTCCGGTTGCATTCAAAGAGTGAAGTCTAGTCTCGCACCGGCTAACCCAGGAAAGGGGGGGAAGCTGGGAGAGAAGAGAGGGAGACCCAGGGCTCTGGGTCTTGGGGGTCCCCCAGGGGACAGTTGGGGTGACTCGGGGGGCATACTAGGACCCCCAATAGTCCTAGCTGGTGGCAGCGAGAATATCCAAGCTGGTAGTGAGCTTGGGGGAGTTTCAGGTAAGCCCCCAGATTTTGGACGCAAAAGTCCAGGTTTGGGACAGGACCAGATTGTGGACGCTAAAGTCCAGGTCTGGGACAGGTGGCTATTACTACAGAGCTGCAAGGGCGGTGCCTGCTGGCAGCGGCACACAGAGACTTCTCCAGCCCCCAGCTTAGGAGCTGCTGCCAGAGGGTGGTGCAGGTCATTTTCAGGAGCCGCTCGAAGTAACGCTGCACCCCTCACCCTTTCCTGCAGCCCAATCTCCTACTCCAGCCCACATCCCACACCCGAACTCCATCCCAGAGTCCTTCCCACGCGCCTCTTCCTGCATCCCAACCCCCTGCCCCAGCCCGCATCCAAACTGCCTCCCAGAGCCTGCCCCCTCCTGCATCCCAACCCCCACCTCAGCCCACACCCTAACTCCTTCCTAGATCCTGCCCCCCACATTGCCTCTTGCACACCAACCCCCATCCCAACCCTCACCCTGCACCCTAACTCCCTCCCAGAGCCCTCCCCACGCACCTATTCCTGCATCCCAACCCCCTGCCCCAGCCCAGACCCAGCAACCAAACTGCCTCCCAGAGCCTGCCCCCTGCACCCTTCTACCACCTCCTTCACCGAACCCCCTGCCCCAGCCCACATCCCGCACCCAAACTCCCTCCCAGAGCCTTAGGCACATGTGTGGGTGAGGGTGGATGGGACTTGGAGCTGTTCTGGGCACCACCAAAAATTATACAAACCTGCTGCCCCGGCAGTGCATAATGAGATCATAAAACCTATCCTCAGGAGGCTGGAGGTTTTGGCAGCTGGACAAGAAAACAGAAGCATGGGGAGGTGTTATGTTACAATGGGATAAAATCAGAGTTACTCTCTTTAAGAACTGAACAACAACTTTATTAGAGTAAGAAAAACAGTACTATCCCTAAACTTACTGTCTTGCTCTCAGATTCTCTGTAAAGTTTCTGCCTAGTACCTAATTCAGTCCCTAACCTGCCTGATGTCTTGACATAAATTTAAAGAAACAGTACAGATTAATTATTAGTTATCTTTAATGAAAGATATTTAACAAGCTGTAGATCCTGAGGAGTCATTGATTTGTAAAAAACTGGTCATCCTCTGGCTTTGAGAAGGATTTTGTCCTGTTGACTGACTTTTATTATTGAATCCCAAAAGTGTAGATTCCTGTCCCACAGATTTAGGACAATTTTCTCAACAGGATTGCCTCCCTTCTCTAAGGATGTGGTGTTAGCCATATTGCAACATGACAGTTCAACTGGATTTGGAACCCGCTGAAGGTGCTTTCTGAGCATTGTGAATCATAATGATGTAGGATCTCAGAGTGCAGCTACATTCAGTTTCATCAGGTCTCCTGGACTAAGCTTTTGTATGCTTTGGATTGTATCCTGCAAATTGAAGGAAAAAGCTTAAGACCTCTTAAATTTGGCATCTTTTAGCTTCACTCCATTCAAGAAGGGATATTGTTTAGGACACACTTTCACACTTCAGATAATTCAAAAAATGCTCAACTGATTTCACTCCAATTTTGTTGTTGATGGGACTACAGAGGGAGTCCTAACCCTCTTCAAGCTAAAGAAATCTATTCAAATAAGACACTAATAAATTACAGGGGGTGAAACTCTTCACAAAGTATGCCTTAGACCCCCATCCCTTTCATGCAAGCCCCTTCTCCAGCTGCATAAGTTATAGATTTCAAGTCCTCAGTGCGTCCACCTGCCACTTAGAAGGGTATAAAGCAAAATGAACAAGCCCAGAGAGGCGAGTCAGTAGGGTGCTAAAGTAATATTGTTGCCTGTTTGAAGGGTGGACAAAAATAATATTTCGCCTGGTGGTTTGAAAGCTTCAATTTGAGAAGCATGTTGGTGTGGTATTTTTCAGTCTAATTTTCTCTTTTTTAAGTAAACAAGGGTTCCTTCCTAAAACGCTTATGATACTGCTGCATTGAGTGTTTGGAAACCGTGAGCAAGGATTTTGTTTTGCAGTATGCCTAGCTGCCAATAATTAGATGGAAGGGAAAATAAACAAGGCAGAAGCCTGGCAAGGTTCTTTCTCTTTTTCCATTAATCCAGAAAATATACGCTGAGCTATCTGCATGATTTCTTTCATGAATGCAAGTAAGGGATGGAAGCAGACTTCAGCAATCAGTGATAAAAGGCCATTGGGAAGGAAGCGTCACCAGCTGGCATAAGAAAAGGTCAAGAAAATGAAAAGCTTCTGGATCACAGCACTGTAGCTATGAATGGGAAAGAGGAGGAGCAAGCTAACTATTCCTTTTGATGCCTGAATCATCTGGACTTTCTTTACAGCTGATGATCTATGTTCCTGAAAGAGAACTACAGCTCCTTCTCATGCTTTACAGCACCACAGAGAGTGGGAAAGCTGTGAAATAGAAAAGCACAGCTATTGTATAGTCTCTTGGAACAACGCCGATACATGTTACAAAGCTACTGCCACAAGTTTCCTTGTCTAGTAAATACCTTCCAAATTGGTCAGCAACAGTCTTAAAATAAACACAATTCACAAGTGTGGAGGGCTCAGTCTGATTTCCAGAGAACTTTAAATCAAATCAGTGGCTGAAACTGACTTGTATTTTTTCTGCATTCTTCTCATGCCCCTATAAAGCTGAGATAGCTTATATTGTCATCGCTGAAGATGGTTGATTTCTTGCCCATCCCATTGAAACAGGCAATCTACGCATGTAATCCCTTTGCCCGCTATGCTCCAAAAAAGACATTCAGGAAACATACTAGTTTGTGTGAAGTCTCAAAACAAATACACTACCAGTGTCTCGGTGATTTCTTTATCAAATATACTGCATTTACAAAACTAACCCCCGATTCCTAGCTCAGAAAACTCAGCCTGGCATCTGAGTGTTAGGATGAGTCTTTTTACATCTTGTGTATCATCTCCAATAATAAAAGTTCAGCAATAAAAAGTAACTCCTCTGCACATGTGCTGTTGTCTTCATTCCTAGTAAGCCCTCAGTGACACCTTTGCAATCCTATTACCAGCATATTCTATCATGTTGATTTTTTTTCATATAAAATATCAAGTTTGAATTTGTGCCTGGGCTGATTATGGACTTGCTATGGGCTACTGCTTCTGTTCCTGTTTGCTACAACAGCTCTGTTAGAGCCTTGCAGATCGTCAGCTAGCGTAACTTAGCATAGCTCTGCAGAAGTCAGTAGAGCTGTGCCCAATTTATACTAGCTCTTACACTTTACAGGAGATCTCACACATAGCTGCTTTCACCAGCTTATCCTTTTTTCTGTAATGCCTTTATATTGGATGCTTAAAAACCCAATCTTACTCTCACATCTCTTCAGGCAGGTCATCTAGCACTGTGTCAAAAGTACTCCTGCAGGTGGCTAGACGATAAGTGTGAGAATGACATCAACTACTTTTGTATATCCATTTCTATGTAACCTTCCAAAACTCTACATATTTAATATTTTTCTAAGTAGCTTTAATGGGCAAAACTGCACACACTCATTACCGGGCCTCTTGCAGGTTTGTTCTTGAAGGTACCACTAAATAACCAATCATGAAATGAGTATTATATTGAGATTCTTTATTAATGTACAGAGTGGTTCTGTTCCTATTGAAAAGCAATATCCAGAACAAAACAGCTAGTTCAGGTATTTGTTCAGTGACCTCATTTTCCATTTAAGCTCTAACACAAAATGTAATGCATCTTTTGGGTCAACTGTGGTTATAGACAATCTAATACAGAGGAACAGCAGACTTGTAAACAATTGACAGATAAGCAGCTTAAGTGAAAGAGAGAGAGACAGGGGGGTGTCTTTGTTACATCAGTGCATTCACATAGCTCCTTTTAACACTACTAGATAATAAATGCACAATAGAGGGAGTCTAGACCCATTGAAATAGTGAGCTATCTGGGTTAGTGTTAATTAACCTTTTAAAAGCACAATATCAGCTTTCATCTACATCTAGCTTTGCCAACAATGAGAATTTCAGCTGTACGTGGCCAGCCACCTTCATAACCATACTACTGCAAACCTGTAATGGAAACAGGGCAAAGCCCCTATAAGCTGCATTTTGCAGCCATGTAGTTTACATGTGCTGCTACACTAGTAGTTGGCCACCAATGGCAGTAGCCAGGGCATATCCTTACTGCAGGCAAAGCTTCATTTGTATAACAAATGTAGATGTCTTTTGATCAAAAGACATTTTCTTTCATTAACACAGAGTTCGGTACAACAGTTCCCAGCACCGTTGCTCATTATGGCTGTGTAAATGTCACATGTTATTTCCCAGTGCTGTATGCGTAACAAATGACAATATTTGAAATCTACTAGCAATTGCAGAGAACAGAATTTTCACAGCTGAAATGAAGAAATTATTCAAATCTTAGTGCAAGCAATGAAGTGTGTTAGAAATAGAACACAAGAGACCCAAATAAAGCTTCTGCAGTTTAGGTGGGGCTAGTGTTATCAAATGTAGTGTGTACAGCCTCAACCAACTTCAGTTTCCAGCTAGATCCTACAACTGCTGGTGTGGGTGGGGTGGGATGAGGTGGTATGTGTGTGAAGGGACACACCCTCCCTCTGGTGAAGAGGAGACTAATGAGCTCTTCTGGGCCTGTTCAGTGCCAATGAGGTGCACCTCTAAAGCTAGTTCTGCCTGGAGGTGGGGGGAAGCTTAAAAAGGAAATTTGGGCCACAGGAAGAGGAGGTGAACAGGAGGGTTGCTCCATCTCAGAGATGGTTGATAACAGAGACAGGTCAGATGAGAAGGAGACAGTTACAGGTGTGTTGGTTCCTTAAGCTATATGGACCAGCTGCAAAGCAGGATGTCCCAAGAGCAGGGGCTGGAGGTAGACTCCAGTAATAGTCCTGCAGCCCCATTCAAGACAGTGATTCTAATCACTTGCATAAAGTTACTCATGTGCACAAGATTATGAATTATAGAATCATAGAATATTAGGGTTGGAAGAGACCTCGGGAGTTCATCTAGTCCAATCCCCTGCTCAAAGCAGGACCAACACCAACTAAATCATCCCAGCCAAGGCTTTGTCAAGCCCGGCCTTAAAAACCTCTTAGGATGGAGTTTCCACCACCTCCCTAGGTAACCCATTCCAGTGCTTCACCACCCTCCTAGTGAAATAGTGTTTTCTAATATCCAAACTAGACCTCCCCCACTGCAAGTTGAGACCATTTCTTCTTGTTCTGTCATCTACCACCACTGAGAACAGCCTAGGTCCCTGCTCTTGGAACCCCCCCTTCAGGTAGTTGAAGGCTGCTATCAAATCCCCCCTCACTCCTCTCTTCTGCAGACTAAATAACCCCAGTTCCTTCAGCCTCTCCTTGTAAGTCATTTGCCCCAGCTCCCTAATTATTTCCATTGCCCTCTGCTGGACTATCTCCAATTTGTCCACATCCCTTCTGTAGTGGGGGACCAAAACTGGATGCAATACTCCAGGTGTAGGCCTCACCAATGCCAAATAGAGGGGAATAATCACTTCCCTCAATCTGCTGGCAATGCTCCTACTAATACAGCCCAATATGCTGTTGGCCTTCTTGACAACAAGAGCACACTGCTCCCTTATATCCAACTTCTTGTCCGCTGTAATCCTCAGGTCCTTTTCTGCATAACTGCTGCTTAACCAGTCAGTGCCCAGCCTATAGTGCTGCATGGGAGTCTTCCTTCCGAAGTGCAGGACTCTGCACTTGTCCTTGTTGAACCTCATCAGATTTCTTTTGGCCTAATCCTCCAATTACTCTAGGTCACTCCAGACCCTATCCCTACCCTCCAGCCTATTTACCTCTCCCCCTAGCTTGGTGTCATCTGAAAACTTGCTGAGGGTGCAATTAAACCCATTATCCAGATCATTAATAGAGATGTTGAACAAAACTGGCCCCAGGACTGACCCTTGGGGCACGCTGCTTGATACTGGCTGCCAACTAGACATCGAGCCACTGATCACTATCGTTGATCACTGCAGGATAAAGGTCTCGGGGAGCTTCCTAAAACAAAAAAAAACAGTGGGCAATAACATCAAAGTTTGTTGTGGATTAGAGATGGACACATTCTTCACTGTAAATTTATGATTTTTTTCTCCTTGTAAATCATTCATGATCTGATCTGGATTTTTCAGAATATATTATTAAAGCTGAGTGAAAAACTGATTTTTCTGATTCATTGGTTGAAGCAAAAAATCAGGGGTCGGGGGGAAAGAATTGTTCAAACTGAATTTTCTTGTTTTTTTTCTTATCAAAATGAAAAACTCCAAAAATTTCATTCAGTACTTCAAAATGTTCTAACACATCCTCCAAAAATACTTGTCAGGTTTTTTCAGCTAAACCTCTTCATCAAATTTGACCCAAATTTGCAAATTGTTTCGATGCCACCCAAAATGCTTTTTTTTTTTTTTTTGGCAAACTTATTGTTTGCTAAAAAAAAATCACTCAGCTCAATATATTATTCGTAAGTATTTTGCTGCAGTCACATGGCATTGTTATGTACTATCATGGACTATTAATGTGCGGGCTGAGATAACATTTCCATAATGACAGCCGTGAGCACAAATTAAACCAACTAAAATTAGAAAGGCAGACCCCTCCTTCTGCTGTAGGTGCTCTGTAATGCAGTTTTCCTGAGGCAGAACAGGCAGATAAACCCAGAAAATTACTCCATCCAGGGGGGAGGGCTCAGCTCTCTAGCGGCTCCCCACTGCACCACTATCACTGCACTGCAATATCCACAGGACATCTTTTACTGTTACTGGTGTTCCTTATATCGATGAGTGTTTTGCAGAGGGGAGTGACTTTTTGTCATTCAGCAAAAAGAATGCGGAGTACTTGTGGCACCTTAGAGACTAACAAATTTATTCGAGTATAAGCTTTCGTGGGCTAAAACCCACTTCATTGGATGCATGCAGTGGAAAAAACAGTAGGAATATATATATGCACAGAGAACATGAAAAATTGAGTGTTGCCATACTAACTATAAACGAGAGTAATCAGTTAAAGTGGGCTATTAACAGCATGGGGAAAAAAAACGTTCGTAGTGATACTCAGGATGGCCCATTTACAACAATTGACAAGAAGGTGTGAGTAACAGTAGGCTAAAAATCAGCATGGGGAAATAGGTTTTACGTTGTGTAATGACCCATCCACTCCCAGTCTTTATTCAAACCTAATTTAATGGTGTCAAGTTTGCAAATTAATTCCAATTCTGCAGCTTCATGTTGGAGTCTGTTTTTGAAGTTTTTTTGTTGGAGTATTGCAACTTTGAGGTCTGTAATCAAGTGACCAGGGAAGTTGAAGTGTTCTCTGACTGGTTTTTGAATATTATAATTCTTGAAATCTGATTTCTGTCCATCTATTCTTTTGCGTAGACACTGTCCGGTTTGGCCCACGTACATGGCAGAAGGGCATTGCTGTCACATGATGGCATATATCACATTGGTAGATGTGCAGGTGAACGAGCCTCTGATAGTGTGGCTGACGTGATTAGGTCCTATGATGGTGTCCCCTGAATACCTATGTGGACAGAGTTGGCAACAGGCTTTGTTGCAAGGATAGGTTCTTGGGTTAGTGTTTTTGTTGTGTGGTATGTGGTTGCTGGTGAATATTTGCTTCAGGTTGGGGGGCTGTCTGTAAGCAAGAAAGTTTTTAAAATACTATTGAATCATATTACTAGATTAGAGGACCTATTATTAGAGTATTGGAGTTATTAATCCCAAACTGGTCTGGCTGTCCAAATGAGGCAGCAAATGTGCTCAGCAATTCTATATCACAGACAAGTTATATTGTGTGGGAGAGAGGAGTGTTTGTGGGTTTTTTGAAATGAAGAAATGTTAAGACTTTTCTGCCATTTCTGTCCCATCTTTTTCTTCAGTCTCTTTGCTTCTCTTATCCGCTTTCACATTCTGTCCTTCCTTTGCCCCACAAAGGATTCCATCCAAGCCTCCCTTTCTGGACATCCTCTCCCTCTCTTCATTTCAACTTACCCAGGACCTTTTGGCTCATAGTGAAAGGCGATCTGCTGGTAACAGGATGCCCCTCCCACATGTGATCCAATGGTTGCAGATTGCCAAAGAGAAATATATGGGCGGATGGTGGCAGATTGGCACTCTCACTTGCATCTCTCTGCAATTACACCAAGGGATAGGAGAGCAGAGCAAGTATATTGATTATTGGACAGTAGTTTTAAAAAGAAACACACCCTCAAACCTTCTTTTCTCCTAGCCCACTGCAAATACATTTCCCAGACTTTTGCACCAGTGGCATCAGCTCTGGTGTGGTGGCCGTCTCCCAGGCTAATAATGTTCATTACCACAGTGGATTGTGTCAAATTAGACTATGGTTGCTCTGCCATTTGGAAAATCCAGTATTAAGGACCACTTCATAAAATTTTCAGAGATTTAATACCACTTTTTTCCACTTCATGGAGGCAACAGCTTGTTGCCACACTTGTTTCTTTGGAACCCCTGAAAACCACGGAGGATAGAACAAAGGAGCTTGGTGTAGAGGCGATAAAACAAATGGTGAGCAGATGGATTACCCTGCAGTTGTGTGTCTTCCGTAATTGAATCTTGGACAGCAAAGGTAAGATTACTCCCTTAATGCCTATGTACAACAAGGAAACATTGGAAGCCAGTGGGATTTTCACCTAACTAGTATAGAGTTCTAAATCTTAACCTGCACCCACTTCTCCCTTCGGTCTGATGTTCACCATTTGCAGAGCTGACGAAACTAAAAAGCCAACATAAATGCAAAAAATGATGACGTGAGTAGAAATAATAGGCAATTAAACCATTTCCCTTTGTATATTATTCCCTTTTGTAAGCAATATGTTTAAATATTTAACACCTAAGAGACTTCATATGTTTGTTATGAAAGCTCTGGTTTCTCTGTTGTATTATTGACAACTGTCTTTATATTTATAGTCCTGAATGTTGAGCACTCTGATAGTGTGTGTGCCATCTCACCTTCTAGTGGCTGACCAACTGAAAGAATAAGAAATGAATCAAGACTATTAGTTGAGGGAGCTCACCTTTAGCTCAACTGCTGGCGGCTTGTGGTTTTGGAGCTGAAGTGTCAGGTTTCTATTCCTGAGTCTGCTGAGGCATGTGTGATTCATCCTCTCTTTGTCTCTGTTGTCTATTGCACATTTGTTGCAAAGTACAATGGTGAGAGCCTTCCATTGTAACATATTTCTGTACCAGCTAGATGCAGGGTGAGTGATGGCATTTAATCTTCCAAATATTTGTTTACAAAGAAGACTACAATGGTGATTTATTGAGGATCTACCAATATTCCTGCAGTCTCTGATGTTTAGATAGGAAGATTGAGAGGTGTAGGTTAGATATTCGTCCCACGTATTGATAACTTAACATTGTCTGAAACTTGGCTGTCTTCCTTGATTTCATAATCCAATATTAATATTCCTAGAAATACTTTATTTAGACTGCACACTAATAGAAATGGCAGAATGGTATCACAGAGTGCAGGCTATGTTTAGCTAATATGTGGGATAGAACATCTAGATTTATGGGATGCAGAAGTGGATACAGGATGTGATTTTTTACTGCCATCCTGCCATGCATGTAATTCCCATGGAAGTCATTGTGAATGTAGCATGAGTAAAGGGCTACAGCTGGAGTGGAGGAAGTTAATCTTTTCATACTGGCTTATTGGGCACGCCTGTCACATAAAGCATAAAGATTTGGAGGCAGTCTACTGAGCGCAAGTACCTGCCAGTGCTCACTAGAATAATTTTTGCATAAGAGTCTGCCTTCCAGTACAGGTCTGAGACCAGCTCCAAAGTCTTCCCCAAAAACAAAAGAACCTTTAAATCACAGAAGTAGTAAACCCACCTCTTCTTGGGGAAGTGACCTGGTTAATTATTCTTGAGCCAACATAAAAATCTCTTCATAAAGACCCTCAGCTCCTCAGGCTGCTTATTTAAACCAGGGTCATAGAGAAAAATAAGCAAACAGTAAAGACCTGGAGATAATCCCTTAAAAAGCAGAGGAGCAGTTTTCTCCTAGCAACAGTCCTTCTGCCTTTTTCGCTGCCCTGTCTCCTTAAGTTCTTGAATGGACTCTTCTGAGTCCCAGCTTTCCTCTTAGTTGGTAGATGTTTCCTTCCTTCATCAGAGAAACTGGAATGAGATGTGATATCATGACAACAATGGCTTTCCGTTAGACCTTGAAGCATGTGTAGTACTCATCACATGGCAGATAATCTGTCGGGGACTCACCTCTGGCTGCAAAGTTGTTATAAATAATTGTTTTAACTAGCTCTTGGGGACATCAAGTGAAACTGTGATCCTTTAAAGGGTTGTGTCCTTAAACCAACACATAGACTACCATGAGCCATGTATGTATTTTTCATCTGTGACAGATGGGAGAACACACCATAGTGAAAATTGCTTTGTCAAAATACATTGCTATCTATATTCATCAGATGTATTTTTCTGCATTGCTTTAAAATATTCTGATTCTAGGAGTCCCAAATGCCACACTGGGGACAATTACAGTATAGAACATTTCCATATCTCATACATAGAGATTGGCTAAGCTCTTTGGACCGTGCAGTGTCAGCCAAAGATTTGTTATTTTGCAATTTAGTTCTATTATACATGTTGTACATACAGAAAATCCAGAACCAAGGGCGAGATTTCGGTCCTTGGGCAGTGAACTCCTTTTTGTCTCTTTGAAAATCTCTCCTTAAAGCCCAAATTTTAATGGCAACATCAGTGAGTAGGCTCTGTCCCCAGGAGAGGACAAAGACTGCAATTGTCCCTGCCCCAGTATAAGTGTAAAAGGGGAGGAAGGCTTTTGGTACTCTCAGTATTGCGAGCCCCAAGCATTCAAAAATCCCCATGCAAGCTGCTAAAAAAAGCTTTAAAAAACCCCCCACAAGATTGGCTTAAAAATAACAAGACTTTAAAAGAACCCATCATTCATTATTTTTAATTTCCCTTCTGGTTTTTGAGCTCTTAGGTCAGGAATTAAAATAAGGGCTCTCACGCCTTTTTCTCTCTTTCCCTCTCCCTCTGCGTCCTAAGTGACTACTGTTGCTCTAGAACTGCCCCCTGCTGATAGCCACCCTTGGTGTATGACCTCACTATTAAAATTCACCAGGTAGAGGCAAGAAGCAAGAACAATTGGAGTCAAGGTGTAGAACTGGTTGGAAACACTTTTCCCCCATGGGATTTGGGGTGGGAGGGGCAGAAAACCAAAAGTTTTGACTGAAAACTGAAAATTTCAATTTGAAAATGCAACCACGGTGCCTCACACCCCCTTTTTTCTCTAGGGGCACGGCTCTCTGGCTGCTGCAGATCACTTGATGCACATGGTCTCCTCACTTGCTGAGCTGCTGCAGTGCATCAAAGTCCTTGGACATAGTGCATTGTGGGAGATATAGAGCACATTTCTTATTGAAGAACAGATCCCTTATATGGGTATTATGAAAGTGACAACAGTGATGAACTTGGATATTATGCTGAACAGTATTGTCTTAGATGTTTAGTAGATCTCCTAACTCAGCAGATAATATAACTGAGATAATGCATCTCATCCACATTAGCAGATACAATAGTGAGGTGAGACAAGGACGGGGAAAAGGTTTTCTTGTCTACTTTGCAAGTTACAATTCTGAAACCTTCCTCACTTTTAGCATCCATAACCTTTCGGTTGGTTGGTTGATTGGTTGGTTGGTTGGTTGGTTTGAAAGAACAGCATATGTAAAAGTAATTCCACATAACTACTGATTTATTCAGTGCCTCTTAATTAAGATAGGCATTTAAAGCATTTAACTCTTTTGCTAAATGCCTTTTGAGGGTCAAATCACGTCTATTCATACAGATTCAGAAATGTCCATGGCATGTGTACAGATAGAGCCTCCATTCACAGAAGATGAAAAATATGAGTGGGATATTGAAATGAGAGATGGGCAGAAGTTGGGATTCATTGTCTATTTAAGCAGCAGAAGTCCTGTGGCACCTTATAGACTAACAGACATATTGGAGCATGAGCTTTCGTGGGTGAATACATGCATCTGACGAAGTGAGTATTCACCCACGAAAGCTCATGCTCCAATATGTCTGTCTATAAGGGGCCACAGGACTTTTGCTGCTTTTACAGATCCAGACTAACCTGGCTACCCCTCTGATAGTCTGTTTAGGGGTTCCCAAAACACACCTCTTTTTACAGTAAAAAGCGGTTGCTGTCATTTCTAATCATTCCACAAGTGCAAACTTGAGAAGTTTATTTAGGGGAGGTTCTGCACTTATGACAGAGAAGTCACCATTGATTCCAATATAGATTGGCTTAGTATCTGTGGCCATTTGAACACTTCAGTGTTTAGCTGGATCCTGTGCCTCCAGAATCACAACAATCCTTGCATTCAAAGCCTCATAGTTGCTGGGCTGAGCCTCCTAGCACAGAAGCAGTGTAATAGCGGTCCTGTCCTGTGGGAGATCGGAATTTAGAAGCAAATTCAGAGAGGTCACATTTTAGAAAGGAAGGCTGGTCCAGCAGTTAGGGTGCCAGTCTGAGACTCAAATTCACTTGTCTACTTGGTCACAAACTTTGTGTGTGACCTCAGGCAAGTAAGTTAGCCTCTCTGTACCTCAGTCTCCATCTGTAAATGGGGATAAAGAGCTCTGCCCTATGTCACAGGGGTAATGTGAAGATAAATGAGTCACTCAGACACAGTGGTAATGGGGACCATATAAATATCTAAGATAGAAAGAATTGCCCTGATGGAGACATGATTGGCAGTTCCTCTTCTTACAAGCTATTTATAATTAATATCCATAGGAACCATATTGGGAATGGTGCAGTGCTTGGGAAAGGTATGTCTGCAAAGCTTAAAGAAATTGAATATGTTGGAAGAAGAGAGTTGACTCCTACATTACTGCCTTTTCTGCCCCATTTTGATTTAATAGTTTGACATTGCATAGAAATATTTATATCATGAAATTGAGAGAGATTTTCTCGTATTTTTTTTTTGCAAACTGGGTTGCATAGATGCCTTGATCAGCATTTGCTTGGATATTGGACAACAGATGCCAGTTCCAAGACATATGATCGCCCTGCAGCAACTTTCATATGTAATCTTGACAGGTCAAGGTAATACAGTACATTTAATCTCCAGGGAGAAGTGGCAGAGGGATGGAGGAGTCCTGAGGGGCAGGGGAGAAGGCAAGCTGCATGATTTCTTAATGATCAGATGGATGAAATGCCAGCCGCATTGGCTTCACAGAAAGCTGAAGTGGGAGCAACCAGCAAAGATTAAGACCAAAAGGCAGTGTGGTCCAGTGATGAGAGGCACTGGCCTGGGATTTCAGGAGATCTGGATTCTGTTCCTGGCTCTTCCAGTGACATACTGTGTGATGCTCTGCAAGTCACTTCTGCTTCTCCTCCTACCTTTTCTCTGTTTAGATTATAAATTCTGCAGGGCACATAGCACAATAGGGCCCTATGTAGGGCTACTGCAATGCTAACGATAATAGTGAAAATGCATTCCACTGAAGTCTAGCTAAAAATATTACATCTGCCATATAAAAAATTCAATAACTCTTTAAAAATTGCTCAGTTAGTATGTCTAGAAATGAACAATGAAGGGATTCAGGTAGTTCCCTGTTGTCATTATCCTTCACTTCTCTCAGTTTTTACTGACCAGCCAAGTTCAATAATGTGCCTTTGTTCTAAAATGGAAATGTACTCTTAGATGTGTTCTGTTGATTTCATGTGTTGTTTATGAAATGTATAGTGAAAACTCTAAAAGGAGTGAAGTCCCTGGGTGCACTAAGTTGTGGCTGAGTTCCATGCGTAGTGTGCTGGTGGAATAGAAGAATGATTGATTGATTATAGGAAAGATTGAACTATTTTGTGTTATGTGGTTTGTGGAAATGTTGGTGTTGTGAGTTTGTGTAAATCTATGTCAAGCTTACAAATTTGTATTTTAACTCTATTGTGTAGCTTTTGAAGGGAATAATGTTGTAGTGCTGGATGCTAGACTATATTGGAAATGGGTCCTTGGAATAGAAAAAGAGAATTTATTATTCCCTAGTAATTGGTGTGTCTGGCTCCCCTCCTGCATACTCTGGCAAGTCGGGGGGAAGAGGAGGGATGAAGAGTGAGAGAGTGTGTGTAAAACAACCAAGATGGCTGACACAGGGGATTCAAGCTTGGATCTGTGGAGCTGAAAGTATGAGTCTCCATAGGTTGAGCTAAAGGGCCAGGATCTCAAGTTGAGATCTGTAATAGACTTGTATCTTCTCTAGATTGGGCACAGAGAGGGACACAAAACACATACTGACAAGTGGATTAAATATGGTTTAAATTACAGAATTGCTCATTCTGGCTGGCCCCAGATTTGAGGGAATGCAAAGATGTTTTCGACCCATCTTTTGCTGCCAACCTCAAATGTGCCAAGGGCATATTGGCATCAGCTAAAGATCTAGCACCTACTCTAAAAGTCACTGTGTCCAACTACCAATCCCCTCAGACACACATTCCTCACACTGCTGAGCACGCTCTCTCTCTCCAGTTTTACCCAGGAGTAATTCTATTGACTTTCATAAAATAGTTACTCCAACTTTGACTGTGAGAGAAGAAAAAAGCCCCATGTGTTGGTTTGACAAATTTTGTTATCACTCTCGATGCTGTTGACCTGAATTTGATGGGTTAGTTGTTATGGTTCGCCACTGATTGCATCCAACCAGAAGATTTATTGGTTCTTGTCCAATTTAGACTACAGAGTTCAAGAACTCAGAGAGTTCTGTATCAGGAGAGGACTCTCAGGGTGCTTGGCAAGAACACGTACATTGAGGACAATACCAAATTGATAAAACCTATATTGAAATTAACATAAAAATAAGAAATGCAATGAAACTTATAACTGCAAAACAGTAAAAGAATTCCAAAACTCCTGGTGGTAACATTTCTATTATAAGTACCTTAATCTAACATACTCACACTCTTCCTTGAGGACCTAGTAATAGGAGGTGAAGGACCAGCCTCATTCCTGGCATGCCCGATTATGCAATGGTGCTGGCTTCCCCAGTGGTTAGGAATGTTGAGTAGTTATACTATACTACACAAGCTGAGCTGATAGCATGCTAGAAGATAGAACAGACAGATGAAAAGTGGCTGCAGTTCACTGCTCCAGGTCAATGGGAGCTGCTGGAAGCGACACGGGCCGAGGGACGTACTGGCTGCCACTTCCAGCAGCTGCCGTTGGCCTGAAGCGGTGAACCATGGCCAGTGAGAGCCACCATCAGCTGAACCTGAGGACTTAGCAGGTAAACAAACCAGCCTGGCTCACCACTGCTTTAGAGTATAGGAGAACTGGAAAAAGCACTCCAAGAAACTGAAGCTTCAGGAGTTGGAAGAGCCTAGAACCTAGAAGAGCTTAAGAGCTAAAAAAGCTCACTTACAAGGTATTTTATAGTATCCTAACCTATGTAATTTCAGGCCCAAACTACTATACCCAAATCTTATTTCTGTACCCTAAGAAATTTATGGGTACCCTCCTCCTATAGGTTAGTGGATTATGACACTTACTTTCTAAATATATTAATAAAGATTATGTCACTCCAAAACTACCAACGCAGGCTCTCTTGATGACCTCCAAGTTGTGGTGTACCTCACGGTTACCAACTGGTTGTAGATGCCAGATAAACCTGTGTTATGATGTGGATAGTTCCTCCGTTTGGTTCGCCAAAGTTCGGGGACCATTCTTATCTGTGCCAAAGGTTGCCAGCTTTTATGCTGATATATTCATAACTGATTATACTTTTTGCTATATAGTAGATCATACTGGATCTTACGGGCCGGTAGTCTTCTTGCATTTCAGCATGTCAGCAAAACTTATTATTAGGAAACACATGCTTCAACACATCCTAAATTCCAAGGAACTAATACAAATATAAGAATAAAATGGATTAATTTCAGAAAAAGAAACATGTTAACTGATTCTGATGACTGTATTAGTAGGATATAATAACTAGCAAAATAATTCTATGGGCTACAATGCTAGTTGGGTTTTACTGTGCTTCCTACCATAGCCTTCATAAACCAGGTAGTAAACGAAATAACAGTAATTTCCATAAACTTTAAAATGTCAATGAGCAGCTGAAAATGAAAGTCAAGGACAATTACCACTGTCATTTCTCATTAATTGGTGGTAACCCCCCTACTGGACTAATTAAATCCTGTAAAAATACGGTCTTAAAAATCTACCATTCCCAGTATTAAAGACTTAACATTTAATAAGAAAAGGTGTATCTATGAATAATAGTTTTTACATAATTTTCTCTCATTCAATTTATTTTGATCATGGTAACTCTGAGGGTAACTAATCAGAGACAAATAAATGCCCTTGTAAACGAAATAGGGGAACTTTGCCATCATACAGCTCCAGTTTATTTGATGACCCAGATATTCAAAGGTATTTTGGCGCCTAACTCCCATTGAAATCAATGAGAATTATCCTTCTAAATATTTTTTAAGGATCTGGTTAGATGTTCTCTTGCAATGAATGGCACTCTGTCATGTTGGACCATCAGTGACAAAGAGTGCTAATGTTCCCCATTCTCCTATGTGACTTCTAGCAGTTAAACTATTCTGTGCATTTCTCATTAGAATGAATCAGATCAGGAGGTGAGGTAATAGGTCATACTTCATCTCTTTGTCTATCAGAGGGGTGTGTATAAAGTCAGTCCTGAGCCAGCAAACTCCTATGGACAAGCTTAACATTGCATTGCTTTTTCTTACTGCTGAATATATGCATTGTATTGCAAATCCATATAATGCAATATAAAATAATTGCCCTAAGTCCTTTTCAGCACAACTTCTTTTTAGGTTTTCCCTGCCATTGCATACCTGTTTTGTTTTGTTTTTTATTTGGGCTAAATTAACCAATTCTACAGAAAAATGTTGGTGTATAAGGCAAGAAACAACAGTTCTGCTAGTTTTTTTCCCTGAGCCAGTAAATGCTACAGAGCTTCGACCAACCATTGGTAAGATGTGTCTTTGTTTCCACGGCTAGTTATGGACAGGAAGAGAGGTAGGGGGCTATTATTGGTGGGACTGTTAATGCCTCCTTTTCCAAGAGCGGCAAATCTCTGGCCATACCTTTTAACGTGCTATTTTTAATTATTGTTACAACTAATTTACTAGTATAGATAGAATTACAGACCAGTGAGCCTTACAAGCATCACACAGGCACCAGCATTTGCTGTCCTCCAGCACTGTAGTATGGACACTGATTTTAAGGATTACATATTTTAGTTAGCAGTCCTGGTGACTTGTTCCAATACCTTCTCTTGACACTTCTCTGACAGTGTCTCATCTTTATTAGTTGAAAGAATAGGTCAAGGGTATGCACCCCTGGTGATAGGGTGGACAGACTCCATCCCTATGCTGGCAAAGAAAAAGTGAACCCCATTTCCCTAGGAATGGCCACACCTGTTTGCAAAGGCACTCAGGAATGAGTAAAGACAGCTGTGAAGAAGTCCTTCTATTTAAGAGGGTGCTCTATTTAAGAGGGTGCTCATTGGAGGTCTGTAAAGTTGGGGGGGCATGCTTCTGTAAAGTGTCCCCAAAAGGTCAATTTGAATTTCCAGAGAACTATGACTGAGAGACAGTCTAAAAGACCAAACTAATCCCCTCTCCCCACTCTTCACATACCATCTTAACCCTCCCATAATTTCCATCCAGCTCTTCACTCCAAGATTCTTGCTGCTTGGTATTCACCTCTCTTGTGCTGAATTTCCATTCTACAAAGTGTTTGTGTAGCTCAAATAAACTCTCAAGCCCTAATATTTAACCGTCCTCTTTCTTTCCTTTCAGCTCCCTCACTGAGGGATATGCATGCCTGTTGTGACTCATTTGTTCCATATTTAAGTAGACTCCATGCTGAGTGTAAGGATCTTAATTTCTACTTTAGAATCTCTTTGACTATCTGATTCATCCTTTTTCCCAAGACCCTCTTGTTGAAGTTTATAGTGACAATAGTGCTAGCTTCTAGGTAAAATTACTCTCCTGAAGGTGTTGAACTTAGTTATATGGCCATCGTTATTTAGTAACTCGATTACCATTACTACTTGAACCAAAGATTTTGTGTTAATTCAGGGATTTAGTTAAGAATAGTCCTTATTTGCTTTGAAAGTAGGTGTGGCAGTTTCAGATGTCCCAGGATTACATCTCTAATCCTTAGAGAAACAAGGAGGAGAATGTAATATCTTTTATTGGACTAGGGATGTGTGGTTGGAGGGTCCCCTCCCATACTGAAGCAGATTTTCTCAGGGTGTTTGGATGGCCTGTTCTAGGATAGAACTTGTTTCAATGTTGGGGGAAAAATCCTTCTACAACCACATACCCCTAGTTATCACTTATTACTCCATGCTGGAACCCATATGGGCTATCATTAAACAATTACAATCCATGCTCCCTGAGGACCAGATCCTGAAAGAAATCTTCCCCAAAACCCTTCTTCTGGCCTTCAAGCAACCCCTCAACCTTGCCAAACACGTCATCAGAAGTAAACTCCCCATAGACCAGGACACACCAACTAAAAGTGGCACCAGACCTTGCCAGAACAACTAATGCAAAACCTGCAGACATGACTCCACTGCTGTGATGATCAATAACCCTGACAATGTGCCTTTCAAGATCCATTGGCCCTACATATGCCTATCACAATATATTGTGTACCTCAACCAGTGCACTAAGTGTCCCAGTAACAACTATGTGGATTAAACAAGACAATCACTATGCACTCAAATAAATGCACACAGAAAAATGATAAAAGACAAAAGTACCATATCAGCTGTGAGTGAACACTTTTTCACAAAACAATCACTTTGTATCTGACCTCTCAGTCTTTGTCCTCAAAGGAAACTTGCACAACACCGTCAAAAGATGAGCCAAGAAGCTTAAATTTGTACCTTTTTTAGACACTAAAAATCATGGTCTTAATAAGGACACTGGATTTATGGCTCATTACAGCAATCTATAACCCCCTAATCTTCCTGTGTCCTATGACTTCAGAGATGTTGACTGCCCACTTCACCTTGAATCATCTCTTACAACATATTAACTCCTTATGCCAAACAGTCTGTACCACCTTGTATTTAGCTGTGACATGCTGAGTATCTTTCCTAAACCTGAGGAACAGCTCTGTGTAGCTCAAAAGCTTGCCTCTTTCACCAATGGAAGTTTGTCCAATAAAAGACATCACCTCATCCACCTTATCTCTCTAATATCCTAGGACCAACATGAGTACAACAACTCTACAGATCTCTAGTCCCTGTGCTATTGTGACACTTGACTATTTTATATGTGGGAAGTTGAAGTCATGCATTCTTAGTCTGGTTACCCTTGATTGCCTCTTTGAGCTCCCTGAACATGGTGTACTCTGTACCTGATCAGCTCTTATTGGAATTGATGTGACTTTTTCCATTGACCCTAACAGGATCTGGACTGGGCCTCCTCTTCCTGATCAGGATCCCTCCTGGTGTATTTGTAGTGCCATAATACAAGACTTGCAGCTACACTGAACATTTTGTCAGTTTAAAAAAAAATACCAAGCAGACTTTCCCCTTTTATAGATCTCTTTTGTTGACTCTTCCAAAACAAGCCTGCATCTTCTGTTTGTTTCAATTTTCTTTACATTTTTTTCCTGACTTTTTGTGCTTCTGTCTTTAGAGGATATATCACACTGTCTCTGCACTGGAAACGCAGATCATTGATGTAAAAGGTACTTTCTAATCCCCTGAGTGTTTAAGAGATTTTGCCCACTGTTCTTTTATACATTTATATTTATATATAATATAAAATGTAACTGCCGGGTATTACTGATTGAAAAATCAGAATATTTTTCCATGTAACAAATTTGAACAAAATGACGTTTTATTTTCTAAATATACTTTCTTGAAATCTTCCACTTTTTTGATGGAATAGCTCAAAACAAATCTCAGTTTTAATCAAAGTAAAACTATGTTATAACTTTCTTGGGGGAAAAATGTTCTTAATTCAAAAAGCCATTTTTGCTATACATTTTGACCTTACTGCTGGGTCCTCTCCACTTTTTATTCTTGTATTAAAACTGTACTTATGCTTTCTCTTTTAAAAGAGAGAGCATATCTGCCTTTTTTATAAGTTTAAGGTCAGAAGCCCAAATTTATCCTCCTGTAATTGTTTGTTTCAGCACTGGTACATCAGCAATGAGTTTGAGCCATTCTATATTGATTACGTATGGGATTTTCAAAGGGGCTCAACATTGAGCTAAATCTGTTCCCATTCCCACCGGAGTCAGTGGACCCATCCACTCTCAGTCTTTATTCAGGCCTAACACCATCATAGGACCTAACTTTACCACACCAGCCACATCATCATTCTATATCTACCAATGTGATATATGCCATCATGTACCAGCCCCTCTGCCATGTACATTGGCCAAATCAGACAGTCTCTACTCAAAAGAATAAATGGACATTTTCAGACATCAAGAATAAATGAACAAATCAGACATCAAGAATTGTAGCATTCAAAAACCAGTAAGAGTGCACTTCAGTCTTCCTGGACACTCAATAACAGACTTAAAAGTGGCAATTCTTCAACAAAAAAAAACTTCAAAAACAGACTTCAAAGAGAAACTGCAGAACTGGAATTAATTTGCAAACTGGACACCATCAAATTAGGCCTGAATAAAGACTGGGAGTGGCTGGGTCACTACAAAAAGTTACTTTCCCTCTGTTGGAGACATACCTGAAATGGAGAAATGGACTGGACTCTGCACTTTCCAATATTGTGCCTATCATGTTATAAAATGAGGTCATACAAAGGTTTATTGTAGTCGCAGAAACCCAATTCTTTTTATATTTTGCTTAATCAAATCACTGACTTGAGGTCAGTTATTTTATCCCATCTTACATATAGGGGCAAGGAGACAGAAATTGAAGTGATTTGTGCAAGTGATACAGTGTCAGAATTGGAATTAGAACTCAAACCCTCCCACCTGTGCTCATTCCTCCAGGTTTTACTGACTCTAATGATTTTCTACCTCCTTGTTTGTCATCTGGGAAGGAATTACAATGCACTAATGAAGACTTGAAGCACAAGTGCAAATTACTTAGGTGGTTTCTTCTTTGCCTCCATTTGTGCATGTTGGACATTCTAGCACTCTGTTCAGGGCCTAGTCCAACTCACACCGGCGGTTTGCCAGTGACTTCAGTAGCAAGATTCAGTGCAATGAGAGAACCAGGAGGTAATACTTACAGGGGAATGAAGATTAGTGTTTAGTTACTCTGGCAGAACAGCACCAGGGATGTTGCTCAGCACCAGCCCAAATGGTGCCTGGTTCAAGACAGTGCTCTTAATCCCCGTGGCAGGGTGATTACAGTGCTCCTGCCCTGAAGGGGTTAAAAACAGCCCTGGGACAGGGCTGTGACTGGAGAAAGCAGCTTTTAGGCTGGGCTGACTGGGGGAAGTGGCTGCAGCTGGGACCATACCCCAGACAGACTCAGCTGGCCCTATAAAGGCAGAGAAGCCAGGGGCAGACAGGGAGTCTTCCTCTGCCTATAGAGGGAGATAGGCCTGGCTGCAGGAAGCTAGACACAGGGTACCTGAGTGAAGCAGGGCTGGGGAAAGGCTGAGGAGCTCCAGCCTGGAAAGCCCCAGGCTACAGCCTAGCAGAAGGCCAATAGGTACGGGGGGTTGTAGAGGGCAGCCCGGGGTAGGCCAAGGCAGCAGGTCCAAACTCTCCTTGCCAGTGATGAGTGGGCTGATACTGCAGTCTGCCCCACAGCCTGGGGCTAGCCAATGACTGGCAGTAGCCTGATACTAAGGCAAGGTGGGAATAGTGGGTGGGGGTTCCCTGGGGAGGGGAGACCCTAAGACTGAGGGGTTACTGCCAGGGTCAGCACCCCAGGTTAAAGGGTACTGGGTCCAGGGAGGGACACAGGGGCCAGAGGACAGGCAGATCACCGGCCTGCAGAGGGCGCTCCAGAGCTGTAACAGAGCTAATTCCCAGAAGTCACCAGCAGGAGGTGCTGCAGGGGTGAGTCTGCTTGTCTACAATTCCCCCCTTTTTTTTTAATTAGTGCTAAAACCATTAATCAAGAGGCTGAGAGGAGACCAAAGAGAAGAGCAAATCTTGTTTTCAAAGATTTAGAAACTTGCCAGACAGTCATCTGCCATTGTCTGAAGTCTGTACTCTAGAGTTTTTCCTTTAATATGACAATACCTTCTGTATTTTACAAAGAATTGAAAAGACATTCATCAACTAGGGCAAATGCCTACAGTGACTGGGTCCTGATTTGGAGACAGGAAAGAGACTGAGATTTGTGTGTGTGTGTGTTCTGGTTGCTCCTTGTACTGTACTAAATAAGTCACTATAACTTTCCAATGACACAGTTCAGCTAAGACAGATTTAGACTTTTTTCCCCCTCTTCATAATTACTGGCTGCATTCTACAGAAAAAAAATAGCCACTCCTCTTTACTGACACTTGTTTTGAATTCCAGCCTTCACTAGTCTCAGATTTCAGTCTTCATTTACAGTGAATATCATATAACCCAGCTTATGAAGATAAAAATCAAATGTAGACTATAAAGGTCTTGAAGAGAACAAAAATTCATTAATTTTTTTATCTGATGTCCAGAAGAGAAGGAAATTTTAAGAGTAACAATCGCCATGCCCTGCAGCATTCACCATCAGACTAGAGAGTTGCCATCAAAGGCTGGAGCTGATTTAACGTATTGAAGCACATTCCTTTTAATTGTGGTCAGTGACAGAGCTAGAAATATCACTGCCTCTTGCACCCAGAGACTACAAGTGCATCATTTACCAGGATAGCAAGAATGGTAATCTGCTGAGTGCACCAGTAAATTGTAGATTAAATAGTTTGTATTGTAAAAACCCATCTGGGCTCAGTGCTTAGCTTACAGCTGGTTGAACATTTGCTGAGTATTCTGCTTCAGCTCTCCATTTTAAACTTTTTTTGGGTAAATTTGCAACGGGATGTAGTGCTCCTGAAAACTAGGAACTAGTTAGCTGCATTGTCTTTAATCAGGCATAAGGTGGGTAGTTTCTGGGTTAGCTTCTCCATATATGGTCCTACCAGTGCATCTTGATGTAGATGTGATGTAGACAACATACATTGTCTAAATATACGATGTTTGTGAGCACAAGATGACAAAGTTGAGAAACTACAACGATCAATCTTTTCTCTGGAAATGAAAACTAGAACATGAAGCCAGTTCTTTCTATCTAGCTTAGGTAAACATAGTGCACCTATTAGTGTAGCAGGGAAGTATTCAAAAAGGAAAGGACAGTCCAATCCCCTTTCTCTAGTGCACAGAGAATCAACTTGGCTCCAATCCAAAGTCATTTAACTTAACATCAGGAGCTGCATTAACTCCTGTGCCGCTGCACTCGTCAATAGCAGGCTATGGAAAGGCAACAGCAAGAGTCACATGTAGATTTGTTTATTTCACACCCGTGGAAAACAATTTAAGCATAAATGGCTAAAAGCTTTTTAAAAAACAGTTTTCCAAATCTTTGTCTTTGGATTTTTCACAGCAGTCATCTCATTACATTCCTAGAGCATGTCTATTGGAGACCGGCTAACACGGTTGAGTGAATATGGAATATTTACATAAATGATTATCCAAATATGGCACTAAGCCCCAAACACTTACTTTGTCAGTATAATGGCCAATCTAAGTGTTCAACCATGTGCCAGCTAATAAATTATGCCTTTTGCCTTGGCGATCAAACAGCCATTTAATGACCTAGTTTTCAAAGTCAGCTGCCAAGGCTGAGGAACCTAAATCTGTTTTTAGGCATACATATACTGATTTAGATACCTACTTTGGGAATTTGGGGCCAAAATATGGATTGTAAGTGCTTAATTTGGTTTGATTTTTCAGAGCACCTGGTACCTGCTGCTCCCACTGGAACTTAACACTCTGGTGCTATATCATTGGGAAAAACTTTTTCCCAAACATAGTCAGTAGTCAACTAATGCTCAGACCCATTAGCATGGCAAATAGTTGTAAAATCTACCCTAGGTAAGGTAACTAACTCCTGCTCTTAGTCATAAGACTGCTAGCCAGATTCTAAAGAATAAACCTTGTAACAGCAAGTTGTATACAAAGTATTTCCCTTTTCATATATGTTCTTTATACTGCTCATTATTTTGCTAGAGGGAAGTACAGTATGATTAGAAATCAGCATGCAATATATATTTACACAGTGCAAAATTGGTTTCTCTGAATTGTTGCATGGTATTTCATAGACCATAGAAGTCCATGCTCCAGAAAACTTGCAATACATAGCAAGTAAGAAACAGGACAAATAATGTTTGTTTGATTTAAAAACTAGGAATAATACTACTTGGGTGTAACCAGTCTTCTATTTTTCTTCTTCTAGTATTTATAGTGCACCAATTGTCCTAGTATTAGGTGGTGCTTTTTTCATACTTGGTGAGAAGGATCTAGCTTAATACTGATTCATTTTACTGTACTTCAGAAACATCAGAATGGGCTAAGATACTTTTGTGAGAGACTAATATATTAAGTGTCATAACAAAAGATGAAGAAAAAAGTTAGAGCTCAGGGAGATGTAAACAATCTCATACTGCAGAAGTTACTTAACACAGAAAATCCATTCAAGTATGGTCTGTCTTACTCAATTATATTTTGCTCACAGGTTGGGGTGAGGGAAGAATCTTTCTATGAAAGAAGTCAATCAGTATATCAGTAGTTGGCTCTAAAGATCTTAAAAGTAATTGTAGGTCCATTTTACAATTTATATAGCAAGAGAATGTACTTTACATTTTTCCCAAGGCATTTATATAAGGTGATAGAAATACTGAACCAAGAACATGTGAACTTCTGACCCTTTGATTTCTGCAGTCTGGTTTATATACTTGTCTCGTGAGACTGTATATTATACATAAAATAAATAGTATATTACAACAAAAGTAGGGTCTTAAATCTTGTGATGGCACCAATGGTGGACCTATGAATTGATTTTTCAGTCTTCTGAGTGAATGGAGGTCCTGTTGAGCAGACAGGGTAGCTGTCCTTGCTTGACAGGAACAATCTGTCCCAAGAAGCTGATTTGAGAGTCAGGAATTTCTTGAACTTCAGTTAATTCCCCTGCAAACATGTTGCAAAATATGAATTAGCTGTTACTTTACCAACCTTGGAATGAAAAATGTTAAAGTTAGCTGAATAACTAAGGTGTATCTAGTCCTCAGATATGGTTGGATAACTTGCTCTAGTGATGTTTAAGTTCATGCAGTGGAAGGTAGCGAGCTGATTGTCTGATAGAAAACCTTAGAAACCCTGCAGCTCAGCATATTACAATGGAAATGCAGTGTTCTTTTTGGCCCTCTAGGTTAACAAGCCACAACTGCCAGAATAGGTCAGCAGAACATAGCAAAGCTCTCAAATTCTAGCTTCTACTAACAGCGTGAGTTGGCAGAAGAACCCTGGGTGTGGGGTTGTGGATTTTGCCTCCAATTATACCAAGAATAAATTTCATCAATAGGAAGGAAAAATAAAACCAAAGAGTTACATGATGTAACATTCTGGAATTAGGCTCATAAGATGCAAAGCTACCTAACATGGCCCAAATTCAGCACTCTAAATGGATGCAGAGGATCCCCAGGGAGTGGCACTGTTGTGGCTCCAATAGGTGGAGATAGCTACAAGCATGGGATCTTACCATCCTGAGGGAAGCCTGTCTCAGTAGCTTTCAGGAGATGGGATGGGCCACTGGGCAGGAATAGGTTGGCTGAAGCTTAATAGACCCTTCTACAGATGGGGTATGCAAAAGGGCCCACCAAGGCTAACCCAGGCATGGAGAGGACATGTCTGAATAGTGCAAAAAAAAGTCTCATTTTCCATTATAAGTTCATTGCTATTAGAGCTGGGCAGGTGTGGTTTTGTTTTGTGAACAGTAAATTTGCCCCAAAAAAATCAGTTTTGAGGCAGTGAAAACTATTTGCAAATTTGGGTCCAATTCAGCAAATAGTTTTGGCCAAATTAAAAAGAGGAAAAAATTCAAAAAAGTCAAAATGGTTTGTTCTGACATTTCATTTTGAATTGACATTTCAAATTGATCCAAATGAAACATCAATTTTTCATTTTGGTGAGGAAAAATCATTTTCATTTGAAATGAACCAAATATTTTTATAGGGGGGTGGTGTTTTTTTGGTTTGGCCATTGAACCAAAAAATGAATTATTTCCTCACATTAATTGTGCTGAATTGTCTCTTCAGTTCCAGTCAAGATAGAAGATAAAGAGTAGGACTAGAACTTCAGCAAACATCAAGCTATTGTAGAATATGAACAGTGCTTCAGAGGTGATCATACAAGGTAAATTAACAAACCTCTGAATTCTTGGAGCAAAAGTGGCTTTGTGAAATAGGAACAGGATAGCAGTGGTAGAATTAGTTTAAAAAACCCAACAATAGATGTACAATGATTAGTCAACCAGTGTGCTCTGACTACTGCTTATCATGCTTTGGCTCTCACCATCTGTTATGTCAACCTAACTCCGTATTGTAGACCAGCCCTAAATCTTCAGCACCCTTGCCCAGTAATTAAAAGTGATGCCTTGGTCAACAGAATCAAATGTCATTGAGGTCCAATAAAACAAGCAGAAAGATCAGGGAAGATACCATGATAGCTACATTCTGTTGCTTACTGAGACTCTTAATTACTGTTCTCCATTCTGGGAATCCCGCTTATTTTCTCTACATGCTGTAACTGCGGCAGATGCATGATGTACAGATGAGTTGTTGCTCTTACTGATCTTGAGACTTGCCAGAAGTTTCTCTGCTGCTGAAGGTTTGATCAGACCAGCTACAGAGTATACAGCAGTGAAATAAACATACTTTGAGAGCCTTCAAAATCAAAAAATCATGTTGCAAGTAAACTGTGGGTTATTTGGTTGTGCTTAATTTCAGACTTTTTTATAGTTAAGCGTAGATAGTAAATGGGAAATGTGAGAATATTGCCTTCTGGTTCTCTCTGAACCCACTGCAAAGTTGATGGAATTGGGAACACTGGCTATATACGTGAATGCCAGATCATAAATTCTATCAGATGCTTCATAGAGTATTTCCACTCTTCACTAGTCGATGTACATTCTTTCAAGACAAATGCAAATGTTTTAACAGTTAGGGTCAAATAATTTACCGGCAGTTTGACTGAAAAGAACTTCAAACTCACTTAACAGAATTATTTCCTCCAGTCCTTCCCAACTTTCACGTGTAGGTGAGGTGGAAGGCATTTGAGAGTATGGGTTGTTTTAAGGCTTCTAACTTCCACTTATTCTGACAATATTAGGAATCATTTAAAAATGCTACAGGACATTGGAGCTAGGTTCATGGCTTCTCCTGCAGCCCTCTGTCCAAAACATAGGGCTTGTCTGGAGGGGGACGCTGAATTAACTAATGGTGTGAATTTAAAGCAGAGTAGTTAAACAACATGAAATCTCTGTGTACGTTCTTATTCTGAATGTGTGTATCAGTTTAGGGGTTTTATGCGGTTTAACGAATCTGATTTACATTCACACCTTTAGTTAGTTTGGGTTCATGTTCCTGAGTGTCCCTATGTAGATGAGACCTTAGAGGTTTGAAAGAGCTCTTGTTGCAATTTTACAGGCTGAAATCAAAAGAACAGGTAAGGGGCAGAAGCAGCTGATGTTTTATGTGCTAGGTTTCTTTAGACAGCACGTATGAACTGACAGCTTGTCACACACTGCTCAGAATAAGTGGCTGTTGATTCCCAGAGCCCACATTGCTAATGGAAACATTTCATGACAAAAGTGTTATTAATAATGCACATTCCCATCCAAGCTCAGCCACGGTGGCACTACAGCAGGTGAAGGTGTTATATAAGAAAACTCTGCAGTAATGAAAACAACTTTCTCTGGTTTAAAAAAATCTGAGTTTTGGACGCCATATTGGGGAAACCTTATTTGATGCCACTTTGACCTGAGCTAATTCCACTTTTCTCTCAAGAATGTATAGGTTTAAATGCCTTCTTAAAGGAAGGCTTGTATGAGAGAATTAATACATCAGATTTTGACTTTCAACCAAAAAAAAAAATCAGCCCTACTTTACTTGTGCACTCAAATGGCACAGAGAGCTCTGTGCACTAAAGTGAACTTTACCCACCGTGAGTGAAAATACAGATCACTGTACCCCAATCTTGTACCTGAGCATGTACTTTATCTTTACACAAGAAATGGGGTTGCATTAAGGCAAACCAATGCCCTAGGCAAACCCCACATGGGCCTCCCATGTCCCCCCCCCGATGCCTTACCTTTCTTAATAGCAGCAGTAGGTTCCTGATTTAAGATAAGTGGGCCAACTTATGTCTTGGAGCTATTGTTTCAAACAGTGTGCAGGACTAGGCAGGCATCCCTTACACTTAGGTCATAGTTTTCCTTGCTTCCCAGAGTGCTAAAAACACAATCTGTTAAAAAAACAGGACTTTAGTAATAACGTCACTTCTCACAGAAACATCACTTCCATAAAAATTTGGATTTGACAAAATGTAAAATACAAAAAACAATTTTGAAAATCTCTGGCAATTTTCATTTTGGAATGGCAGGGAAATAGTGCTTTTCCTGCTCCATATATCCAAAGTGGGGGGACTTTTTTTGGACTCCATTCTATTGGAAATGTATATATGTGAGAAAGTAACACTTGTGTTTGTAACTTTTTTTCAGCAGCAAGAAGTAAATAAGTGTGTGGAATGGAAATCCACTTTCTCTCCCTTCTTTCCAGTAGGGAATGTGCAAAGTAAAAAAGGAAGGAGAGGTGGTGGATCCCAAAAAATAGTTTAAAAATTTTATTCATCTCCTCCCCCCCACCCCACCACCGCCTTACTGGGTTGGATTTCCTGACACTCTGAACAGAATGACAAGGTTTTTTTCAAATATTTCACTAAAGAACTGATCTATTTTTTTTTTTTTTTTTTATAAAAACTCAGATTCTGATGTAATCCCATGGTTCTGAGAGCTGGAGACCTATGCAGAGGCCTATACTGCATATGCCTTAACCTGGCCATGCCATGAGTAAGGTTAGACAAGTGTATAAATGTTTTTAGGTTGGGGTTTTAGACTATACGTTCTGTGGAAGGGAATATATTTTACTGTATGCCCAATGCCAGGCATAGTGGGGCCCTGACTTGGTAGAGTGTTCTAGGTGTTCTTGTAGTATAAATATCAGAAATGCAACAGTACCATTGTAGGACATTAATATTTTTCAGCTGTAATTTTAATATGCTCAGAGGTCAGCGAACAGAACAATACTAATGGAAAAAATTAATGGGACTTAAGAACATTTTTGAGAACCTGATCCAAAGCCTGGTTGACATCAGTGTCCTTCAACTGAGTTTAATAGGCTTTGAATCAGATCTTAAGCCCTTTGCCAGGCAGAGAAGAACTTAACAATTAAGCACATTCTTTTCTTAAACTGGGGCCTTAGTGCACGTGAAACAGTAAGTGATCAAATGTCAACGTTTTATCTTTATTTGAAAAATACTCCTCTCACATTCAAACTAAACCTGTCTTTAAAACTGATATAAAATCCGCTCATTTGGCAAGCTGTTAAACTCTTTTGTGAGCATTTAAGGTGGTGCTAGTACAAAATACTAAGTTTTAAAAATTAATTTTAAAGATCTGATTCTGAGCTGGAGGGTGTTCCTCTAAAAAAGAGAGCTTCCTATTGAAATTTTGGGCAGTCCAAAGGAATAATTAACAATAGAGCCCACTCAAAGCCAATGCAAACAGACTGTCTTGGGGAAAATCAGGATGCTAAAGTGCAGTCACAGTTTATTGGAGAACAAACCATTGTGTTCAATTACTGAGAATCAGTCCAACCAAATCAACTATGCTTTCTGGGGTCAGGGAAGAGGTGGAAGGAGAAAAAACAGACTGGGAACAAACAAAGGGTCATTGGGTTGATTTTTAGTACATCATGAAATATGTTAATAGGTTTGAATCGGGAAGTATAAAATGTCTCAATTTCACTTGCTGGTACAATATTTACAAGCTAAAAAAAGAAACACTTTTTTTTAAGTGGTCCATATTTCAATCTAGGTTACTGCAGTGTAAATCCAGCTATACTCAAAAGCATTACTCTGGATTTATAATGCTGTACATGAGATGTGAATATGGCCCAAATTCTGGCTCAGCTCTACGGAGCTTACTGTAAAATTTCACCAAAAGTCACAAAAAAACAGTCCTCAAGTAAACTAGAATGAACTGACTTCACTAGAGTTTAAGTATTTTCATGAAGACGAATGTAGGGTCCACCACCTGGGCTCTTTTGTTGTACTTGAATATTGGACAATTGTTACATATTCATATATCTCATTAACTGTGACATAAATTATTATTCATTAAATAATTAACCCCAGGAGATTGAGCATGTGTGTCTGTGTGTTACTTTCTACAGGTCTGACTCTAGGTTTTTTGCTTCCCCAAGCTCTGAGACTGCAACTGACCAAGCAAAAACAACAACAACAAAAAATGGTGGTAATGCCACCCCTGGAATTGTGCTGTTACAAGCACGTGCTTGCTTTGCTGGTGCCTAGAACTGGTCTTGACTTTCTACCTACCATTTATTAGTCTCCTCTTATTTTTACAGTGTCAGCCACTCTATGTGGTGGCATTTCCACTTCTAATTGCCTAGAAACTATTCAAGCTATTTTTATATGCATTTATGAATAACCAACTCCTTGAAATCAGGATTGGTTCATGAAAATAACAAAAAAGGGACAAAGTTTATAACCAAAGATGTCTGTAATTAATTCATTTGGCTCTAGTTCTAGAGCCTGATCCTCAGCTGGGTAAATTAGCGTAGCTCACTTGACTTTAATGGAGGGGCCAGCTTTACATCAGGTGAAGATTTGGCCCTTAGTGTTGATTCTTAGCCAACGTGCAATTCAACTTTCAATATAAACAGCAATTGCAGGGCTAAAGGGAGCAGTTTGACCTGAATTAAGAACACATCTTTTTTTCGCAGTGTAGACATTCCCTAAGTATGGATTTCCTGTATGATCATAGGCAATTGATGGGGGAGGGATAGCTCAGAGGTTTGACCATTGGCCTGCTAAACCCAGGGTTGTGAGCTCAATCCTTGAGGGGCCATCTAGGGATCTGGGGCAAAAATCTATCAGGGGATTAGACTAGATGACCCCCTGAGGTGTCCCTTCCAATCCTGATGTTCTATGATTCCCTCTCCTGACCCTGCAAGGGGTGAACATATAGGCAATTTACACTGTATGCTGTCACAAAGGGGCAGATCTTACCCATGTTGTGCACTGGAACTGCTTGGATTCTTGGGCAGTATACCACATGCTCATGTGGATGCCTCTGATACTGCTGCCATTAGGTCCTCTGCTTTTGTGAGAGAGCATGGTCCTTGGTGATGGGATTGCTCATAACTCTGCATTGTTGCATGACTAATGTTTGTGCTTAGTACTCAGAAGAAAAGTGTTCATTATCAGATCATCCATGTGAAAATATGACCCTTGCAGGCCTGTCAAGATCACTGAGGCCTATGGTAATATGTTGACTCAGTGGTCTCTGTGCAGCTTAAGGTTGCTGCAGTGCTGGGTTGTTTAGTCTTAAATCCTTTTCTTTGTCATCAATACATGTTTTTCATTTCGAACTTCATCAAAGCCATACAGCTGTGTTTATGAAGCATGTCTATCATTAGGGTTGGCTTTGCCTTTCTCTATTGTAAGAATAGTTAATCAAGTTCTGAGGATTGCAACCTTGAATGAAAGGTCTCCAGGTGAACTCGAGGGTGCCAACAGCTCTTCCATTTTGGTCTGCGGGTCTTATACCATGCCCATCACCATGTATCTGAGCACTTTCCAGTAGCAGCTTGTGGCTCTGATTCAGCAAACCATCCCAATTCAGCAATGCACTTATGCACAAGTGCTGTGCTGAACCTGGGGGTCTACATGATGTGCGTGGCATCTGTCACTTGTGGTTCATTCTCTCTTTCCCTCTCCCAATAGGAAAAATTATGTATAGATTTATTTTTTAATAAGTTATTTTAAAGCTTTGTATGCTTTAGCGAAGGCAAAGTCAAAGAAGCATCTTGCACTTGGAACAGAAATTTGCAAGATCTGTGGTGATTCTTGGATCCTAAAGGAGTGTGGTCTGCACTCCTGGACTGACCCCCATCTCCTGACAAACAAGCTTTGCCTGTATGGTAGACCATTGCGTAGTGCCATTCTATGGTGGAGAATCACTCAAGATGTGCATAATTTCTTAATTCTTGTGACATTCATTTTAACTATTTCCCAGGTTTAGCCATTTTAATACCCTGAAGTCTCAGTAACACTGATTATTTCTTGATAATGCTGTTTGTTTCACATTCAGTGAGATGAAATACTGTTGCTGTTTTTCTTAAATAATAGACTCCAATGAGTTAGAATGTTTTGCTTTCTTCTGGTTAGGATGTAAAATAATTATCACAGCTGTACTGTCTGCAACATTCTTCCCTGGCAACATTAGAACAGATTTACTATTCTCTGACCTCCTAGTTCAGAGGCTAGAAGATCTATTAGATCATAGATACTATCCCTGTGTAAGAGCAGAATTGTATTGTGTTCTCATGGACAAATCAGATATTACACTGATATGATTTTTTTATTAAAGCTTATGTTAAAATTATCTAAGAAATGGATTAATGAGTTTCTATTCATCTGGGTATAATACTTTTGGATAATTTAAGCATCAAGTTTGATTTAAAAAGTCATAGAATACATATAGTACATAATCTGCAATGTCCCAAATCGGGGTTAATAAATTTAACAGAGGTCAGAACTGGTGGGAGTCTCCTTCCTGCAAGTCAGTGAAAACTAGCACTGGTAAAGATGTTCTCTGCTATCCCATACAGGAGGGTAGAGAGACAGGGACTCATCTGTTCCTACCTCCCCAGCAGGCAGGGGATAGGTGGTTAAGTGCCTTAAACAATGCTGGTAACAGGTTTGGGCTGTAAGGCTGCAGGAGCAGGTGGAGTGTTGCACAATGCCTCTAACTTGGCACTGCTGACAGCAGCAAATGGATGTTGTCTGGCAGAAACTAAGGTGCATGAATAAAATAACACCAGGGAGCTAAATATTGCCCCGCTAATCTCTGGAAATATTTCCCTACCTGATATGGCCAATATAGGTGTTACACAGCAAATTTGTGACTCGATTTGCTAGTGCTGGTTACAGTCACTGGGACCAAGCCTCGGATGGCTTCAGTTAGCACAACTCCATTTAAGTAAATGGGTTTATTCCAGAAGAGACTCTGGCTCACTGCTCTTAAGTGAAAAGATTCTTCTGAGCCAGGAATTATGCTGTTTTGTGGTCACAGCTCAGAATGTTTATTACTCAGTCACATCACTTTATTTCTACCTCTGCAGCTATTAACAAATGTCTCACCCCTTAATTATTTGTCTGCTGAGCCTCTAGAGACCTAGCTCTTGCAAGGACCACATTTGGCTGTTCCTTGGTTCTCTGCTTCCTCCATTTGTCAGCTCTTGGGCACTGCAGCTCCCGCTGGCCCCCGTGTCACTGCTGTTACTCTCTAGCCTCCTTACTGGTGTTCTTGTAGCTCCTGTGCCAAGTGAGGGTATTTATAGCCCAGATTCACCCTTCACTGGACATTCCTGTCTCTGGCGCTCAGTTTCCCTGACATTCTGTTTATGCAAATTACCTCCCCTTGTCATGCAAAACCAAGTGGGGACTTTGGGGCACTCAGAAGGACAAGTGAGACCCCCCCGTCAAAGGTTTTGACAGTCTAAGTACGTTATATTCACTGGCTTACCCTTGTCCACATGTTTGACCCCTTCAAAGAATTCTAATTAGTAAGGCAAGATTTCTCTTTACAAAAGCCTTGTTGACTCTTCCACCCTCCCCTCAACAAATCATGTTCATCTATGTGTCTGATAAACTGGTCCAACCTCTAGTAAAGAACAGAATTATCTGGTGTCAAAGTTAGACTTAGTGGCCTGTAATTGCCAGGATTGCCTCTAGAGCCATCTTATAAAAATTGACATCACATTAGCTATTTTCAGTCATCTGATGCAGAAGCTGATCTAAGTGATAGGTTAATTAATGGATTAGGAGTTCTACAATTTCATTTTGGAGTTCCTTCATAACTCTTGAGTGAATACTATCTGGTCCTGGTGACATATTACAGTTTTATTTATTAGTTTGTTCCAAACCTTTATTAACACCTCAGTCTGGGATATTTCCTCAGATTTGTCACCTAAAAAGAATGATTTAGGTGTGAGAATCTCCCTCACATCCTCTCACTATAAATAATTTATTTAGCTTTTCTTCAATGGCCTTATCATCCTTGAGTTTTCCTTTAGCACCTTGATCATCCACTGGCCTCACTGATTTTTTTTGGCAGACTTCCTGCTTCTCATGTATTAAATTTTTTTTGCTGTTTTTGAATCTTTTGCTAGTTGCTCTTCAAATTCATTTTTGTCCTGCCTAAGTATACTTGATTTGCAAGAGTTTATGCTTCTTTCTATTTCATTCAGTACAATTTTGATTTTCAATTTTTAAATGATGCCCATTTGCCTCTGCTTCTTTTACTTGCTGTTGTTATCCAGGGTGGCACTTTCTTAGTAGTCTTACTATGTTTTCTAATTTGGGGTATTAATTTAATTTAATTTAAATCTGATTTTTTTTAAGTTTCCATACAGCTTGCAGGCATTTCACTCTTGTGATTGTACCTTTTTAATTTCCATTTAACTATCTTCCTTTTTTTGTAACTTCAGAAAGGGGAAGCTAAATGTTACTGTGGCAGGCTGCTTTGGTGTTCTCTCCTGCCCCCCAGTTGTGTTAAATTTAAATATTATGCTCATGATTACCGAGTGGTTCATCTGTATTCACCTCCTGGCTCAGATTCTGTGCTCCACTTAGTCCTAAGTGAAGAATTCTCTCCCCTTGTGGATTCAAGGACTAGCTTCTCCAAGAAATGGTCATTTATGGTGTCTAAACTTTATATCTGCATCTCAACCTGATATGACAGATTCCCAGACAATATGGGGATAGCTGAAATCCCCCATTATTATTGAGTTATCTATTTTTATAGTGTCTCTAATCTCAGGAGCATTTCACCTTCACCATTCTGGTCAGGTGTCAGTAGTATATTCCTACTTCTATATTCTTATTATTCAAGCATAGAATTTCTATGCATAGAAATTCTATGGTACAGTTTCATTAATTTAAGATTTTTACAATATAACTGTTTTCTTTCACATATAGTGTCATTCCCCCACCAGCATGACCTACCCTGTCTCTCCTATATATTTTATATCCTGTTATTACTGTGTCCTACTAATTTTCATCATTCCACCAAGTTTCTGTGATGTCTGTTATATCAATATCACCATTTAATACCAGGCACTCAAGTTCACCCTTCTTAATATTTAGACTTCCAGCATTTGTATGCAAGTATTTATAAAATTTGACACTCTTTTTAGCTCTCTGCCATTATGTGATTGAACAGCTCCCTTTTTTCATTTGACTTTTTTCCTCCAATTTCTACCTGTATTTTATCAACTTCAGTCATCTCCTCTTCTCTAGAATATAGAGGAGAGGTAGGCAAACTATGGCCCACAGGCCACATCCGGCCCATGGGACCATTCTGCCTGGCTCTTGAGCTCCTGGCCAAGGAGGCTAGCCCCTGGCCCCTTCCCCACAGCCTCAGCTCACTGTGCTACCAGCATTCCTGCTCGGCAGGGTGACTGTGTGAGCCACCAGGTGTAGTGTATTGTATTGCTCCCTGTAGGAATGTGCTAGTTATGGTGTACTACTTACTGCTGCCAGGCCTGGTTTCATAAGTAGCGCATTCTTACAGGAAGCGATTTTAATATACCACACCCAGGGCAGGAAGGGCTGTGCCTCCCCAACCAGCCTGGTCCCTGCCCCTATCCACCCCCTCACACTTCCCACCCACTGACTGCCCCCCTCAGAATCTCCAACCCCCCTTGCTCCTTGTCCCCTGACCACCCACTCCTGGGGTCCCTGGCCCCTAACTGCCCCCCTGGGACTCCACCCCCATCTAAATCCCCTTGCTCCCTGTCCCCTGATTGCCCTGACCCCTATCCATATATCTGGCTCAGGCCCCCAGGACTCCCTCACCTATCCAACCCCTCTTGCTCCCTGTCCACTGACTGCCCGCCCTCTGAACCTCTGCCCCATCCAACTGCCCCATGCTCCTTGTCCCCTGACTGCCCCTCGGGATTCCCTGCCCCTTATCCAAACCCTTGGCCCCCTTACTATGCCGCTCAGAGCACCAGGACTGGCAGCCATAAGTAGTACAGCATAAGTAGTACATTCCTATGGGGAGCAATTTAATACATTGCACCCTGCCCTCTATACAGTTTCAGATCCCCAGTGTGGCCCACAGGCCAAAAAATTTGCCCACCCCTGATATAGAAAATCTCTGTTAGTATATCCTTCTATATGGGATGTCTGTGTCCAAACCCTGTGCTCCTCCATACCTGTCGGCTTTCCCCGAGCTCTTAATTTGAAAACTCTGCAATCATTTTAATTTTACATGCCAGCAATCTGGTTCTGTTTTGGTTTAAGTGAAGCCCATCCTTCCTGTATAGCTTCCTCCTTTCTCAAAACATTCCCCAGTTCCTCATAAACCTACTCCATCTCATCCACTCTGGTCTCCAGAGCCCATCCTCAGTCTCTGAGGGCCGTGAGCAGATGACCTGGTTTTATAGAGACTGTCCTGATATTTGGGGCTTTGTCATAAGTGCTTATTACCCCCAATCTCCATCCCGATTTTTCACCTTTGCTATCTGATCACTCTACAGATACACCACCTATGTATCTGTACATGTCTGTTTTTAAATACTTAAGAACAAAAAAGCTGTACATTTTCCATATGAAAATAGGTTCCTGTTTGTTTGTTTTTTTTTCAGCCAGCTCTAGATAAAACATACTAAGAGTTAAAAGCACTTGCACTTGGCAGAAGCAGCAACCACTTTCAAAATGGTCATTCTATAGCCTCTTGTAAAGGGTCTGCCTCCCAGAAAGGCATGCTGGGAAAAAGTTCCGATACAAGAACAACTCTTCAGTGGGAAGAAAGAGGTACAAGTCTGCCAGTTGCACAGGAAGGAGTTACATATGCACAAAAGGACAATGCCCTGTGACACGTACGCTCCATTTCCTTCCGTAATGAGGGAAGAAATCCTCAAGCTTCATCCTTGAAACCCATCTTTCTTTTAATGACTATATATACACCACTGTTTCCTTTGATGGGGTAGAGTCAGGGCCGGCTCCAGGGGTTTTGCCTCCCCAAGCAGCCAAAAAAAAAAGCCACGATCGTGATCTGCGGCAATTCAGTGGGAGATCCTTCACTCCCAGCGGGAGTGAGCAGCCCTCTGCCAAACTGCTGCCGAATACCTGAAAGTGCCACCCTGCTCCAGAGTTGCTGCCTCAAACACCTGCTTGATAAACTGGTGCCTGGAGCTGGCCCTGGGTAGAGTGGTTCTTTTGTTGATGCCATTACATGGACGGATCCAAACATGTGGAGTATTCTGTATGTTGATACTGTTGGTCATATCATCTTAGGACTGTGGTGTGTGTGACTGAGGTGCATCTGAGCAGGGAAATGAAAGCTCTGTGGAGTTGCCTCTGCTAATGCTGTATGAAAACTTGTGTCACTCTTCCACAGGGGTGGTGGTTTCTGATTTCACTGAAGACAAACATGTTGTTCACCTAGCTGCACCTGTAGGGGGTGCTTGTAGAGGGATGAGACAAACAGAAGAAGTGGCAGTCTATTAGAAGTGAGCCGATCTCTTCTGTTGTGCTAGGCGCTGTGTTGTGTGCTGTTTTGTTCCATATCTTTAGAAAAAGTTTATATATGTAATTGGTTGTAGTTTGAGCTATATGATCTAATCATTCTCTTGGCATAGGCTATTATGTGCCTAAGCAAAAGTTAGCGCTTATACTGATGACTGTAATAAAAATATTTTTAGAAAAAATCCTTCCAGATTCTACACAAATGTTAAATCCCATGGATATAGTTCAACCTATTTGGTAACAGAAGTTAGTTGCTATTGGTAAATAGCTATAGTGTTGCACCTATGCATGTGAATTAAATATCAAAAGAATCTAATCTCTTCTCCTGCTTCTCTTCTTTTCCTTTTAGTCTTGGCCTGCTAATTTACTTTCTAATATGAGACAAACTGGTGTTATGTCACCTTTTGTCTCTGCCTGTAGCTAAAGTTTCAGCCTGAAGCTGCTGGAATCTACAGCATATTTCTGCTAATTGCATTAAGATTTTGGAGAGAAGCCACACTGAATTTTCTTAAATAATGAGAGCGTATTCTGACCAATTTTGCATGGGGGTTGGCGGAGGAGGAAGAAGTGAAGGGGAGCTAATGTAAGGAAAGAGTCCACATATCTTGGCTTTATCGGAACTTCCCAGTTTATCATATGTTGTCCCAAAAACTTCATTTGGGATGCTTGGAAACTTCTGTTTTAGTTCACTAATGAAAATACCCAGGTTTCTAGAAAACTACACAACACTTGTTCATACTATTCTATAATATATAGCGTTTCATAAATACTCTTTCCACCCCCATCACATAGCAACTTTATTGTGCCAACCATTGGTCAAGGTCAAAGCTTGTCCTAATGTGGTGCCTGATGTTACAATAAGATTCCAATGAGTCAAATGGCCCAGTCTAGTCAGTGCAAAGCCCTGCTCTGGTTCTTTGGCATCTGATGCTCCCTCTGCTCCTCAGTTTCTTCCTCTTCTCCATGGTTCTCATGACAACAAGGAACAGGTGCAGGAGGTGTGCACAAAGGAAAGGCAAAGCTCCACTCTCTCTCTGCACTGCTCCAGGCAGAGGAAATCGGAGAAAGGAGCCACAAGGTGGAGAAGTTGAGTATTTGGCAGCCCTTCTTAGGATTGCAGTGTCCTGGTCTCTTGAAGATTTAATTATCTTGGATAGATGGCAAATGCAGCAAATATGCTACTTCAGCCAAAGCTGATCTGTGGTAACAATGCAGCTGGATATTTGAAGTAACAGCAGAATAAGTATCTTCTTCCTAAGAATAATTCACTTTTGTCCATGTGCCCACAAACTTGTCACTGATGTGATTTGAGTTACAGGAGTGAAAGCCAGCAACTTTCACTTGCTTCTGGGCTCAGACTTTAAGTTTCAGGCACAGCGTGTATTTTGGCTGAGTTAGAGCACAAACCTTCTGAGGTTCTCAATTAAAATACTGGCAGATTGCTAGCAGCATATAACTGGTGTCATAGATTTAAGGCCAGAAGGACCATTAGATCAACTAGTCTGATCTCCTGTGTAACTCAGACCACCCAGTTAATCCTATATTTAGTCCAATAACTTGTTTGACTAAAGCATGTCTTCCAGAAAGCCATCTGGTCTTGACTTGAAGACACCAAGAGATGGAAAATCCATGTTACTATGGTACATAAGATGATATTTAATCTTATGAGTGAGGAAGAAACAAATTTCATAAGGGCCATACCCCCTCTTCTCAATTCTCTTGAGCTAGTATGGGTGACCATACTGACTAGTTTTGAAAACAAGTCACTGAGAAGGCAACACAAGACAGAATCCAGAATTATTGAATTCCCCTAAACCAGGGATCTCAACTCAAATGACCACAAGGGCCACATGAGGACTACTACATTGGCCTGAGGGCCGCATCACTGACACACACATCCCTTGCTGCCCCTGCCCTGCCTCTTCCCACCCCCACTCCAACCCCTTCCCCAAATCCCCATCCCAGCCCTGTCTCTTCACCTCCTTCCCTGAGCATGTGGCTCCCCGCCCCTTCCCCTCCCTCCTGGAAAGCGCTAAGTGCCACCAAACAGCTGTTTGGTGGCAGGAAGCACCTGGAGGTAGGCAGAGGAGGGAGGGGGGAAGCACGAGAGGGAAGCTTGGCAGGCCACAGCAACTAACTCCACAGGCTATGTGTTTGAGACTGCTGTAAGGTCATTAGTTGTCCTACTGAGTGTGTATCCTTACCTGTCCTGATCTAACTTATTATGCATGAGACAAAGGGTTTTTAGGCATACTGCTACAACCCATATAACGAAACACTTGATTCACTGCTTGAGGTTGAAATGCAAAATTTCAGCTAGTGAAGCAAAAACCCTATTACCATGACCCCTGCTCAAGAAACTAGTGAACTCTTTCATCTATGCAAAAATTTGTGACTGCAGTGAAAAGGTTTTAGTGATATAGGCTCTAAACCTGCAAATACTTAAGCATGCACTTAATTTTATTCAGATGCTGTTTGCAGGTTTGGGGGCATAGTTTTTCCTTTTTTACATAGTGTTAGTCAGGTGAGCATCATGCTATAGGTTGTATGGTCACAAAATACATACATGTAGCTTAGATGCAATGGAACTGTTGAGGAAAGTTAAAATATATGTTGAGTCCTATTTTAATATTAAGGTACCTAACCTCCTTTCATGAATATGTAACTTCCATTAGTGTTGCTAGGTGTTAGAATGCAGAGTAGCCTCTCCCAGGGGAATGCTGTAGCTGAACAGATAACTTTCTTTCTTTTAAATTTGAACTAGTCACTCATTTTAAAATGATACACTGCTAAAAATAAATAAGATAGGTATAGCTTTATTTATCTCATAGAACTGGAAAGGATCCTAAAATGTCATTGGCTCCAGCCCCCTGCCTTCACTAACAGGACCAAGTACTGATTTTTGCCCTAGATCCCTAAGTGGCTCCCTCAAGGATTGAACTCACAACCCTGGGTTTAGCAGGCCAATGCTGAAACCACTGAGCTATCCATCCTCCTCAGTGGTTTCAGCACTGGCCTGCTAAACCCAGTTTTGTGAGTTCAAACCTTGAGGGGGTGTCATGGTATAAAACCCCACTCTGAACCTTAGAGCCCAAAAGATGGGCTACCAGCATGAATCCCCCTAAGCTTAATTACCAGCTTAGCTCTTGTAGTGCTGCCACCAACCAGGACTTGGAGTGCCTGGTACACTCTTGTCCCCAAACTTTCCTGGGACCTAAGACCCAACCCCTTGAGTCGCACAACAAAGGGAAATCACCATTCCCCTTCCTCTCTATCCTCCCCTCCCTGGGTACACTAGGAGATCAAGCTGATTCAAACTCCTTGAATCGTAAACAGAGAGAATGTTACTTACCCTCACCTGGAGGCAATACAGATTCAAGCTCCTTGAATCTAAACAAGAGAGAAATTCACCTTCTCACCCCTCCTTTCTACCCACCAATTCGCTGGTAGTACAGACCTCAGTTCTTAAGCCTTAACAGGGAAAAATCAATCAGGTCTTAAAAAGAAAAGCTTTTAATAAAGAAATAAAAAAGTAAATATCTCTGTAATCAAGATGGAATATTACAGGCTCTTTCAGCTTATACGACATAGAGAGAATCCTCCCCGCAGCATACATACAAAATTAAAAATCTTTTCAGCAAATATACATTAAAAACCTTCCAGCCAAATACACATTTGCAAATAAAAAAACAATCAAAAGACTAAATTGCCTTCTTACTTTTTGTACTTATAAATATTGAACAGAAGATTAGAGAACGTAGGTCATGTGTGGTCACTCTCGAACTCAGACGAGAACAACAGAAAGAAACACACACAACAAAGACTTCCCTCCACCAAGATTTTTTAAAGTATCTTGTCTCCTGATTGGTCCTCTGGTCAGGTGTTCCAGGTTCACTGCTTGTTAACCCCTTACAGGTAAAAGACTTTAACCTTAACTATCTGTTTATGACAGGGGGCCATTTAGGGAACTGGGGTAAAAATCTATCTGGGGATTGGCCCTGCTTTGAGCAGGGGGTTGGACTAGATGACCTCCTGAGGTCCCTTCCAATATTTTTTTTTTAAAAAAATGTTTCAAAAGGCTTTTTTTAATAAAACAAACTGTTTTCCAAAAATTGACCAGACCTACCTCATAGCATGCCTAAGGTTCAAATAGATTATCCCCACTATGTAAATGAGTAAATTGAAGCGCAGAGATCTTAAGTAACTTGCCCAAGATCAAACAAGAAGTCAGTGGCAAAGCCAGGAATAAAACCCTCTGTCCTGCATTCTACTTACTAGACACAATTCCTCCCATCAACAGGTATTTCCAAAAACATTTGCTTTACAGCATTATTCTCACTTTTTGCCCTTCTATTTCATTTTCTCAGATTACTGGACTGTCAATGTTTTATTAGAAAAGTAAAGACTTGTATTTAAAATGTAGGCATGTCGATACACTTTCTAAACCTGAAAAGTTAGATATATTCAAACATACATAGGGGCTTGGAAGTTCTACTAATCTAGCTGCTGTCATTTTAAAATATGCATATTTGCAGAAAACAATCAGCTGACAGCAGTGCCTGATACTGTATACTGGGAATAGTACGATTTACACTTCCCTGACACCAAATAAATGCTTGAAGGTGCACAAAGTTTTGAGAGAAAACATTTATCATTTGTGTGCTCACTGTCAGCCACTTTATTTCAGAGATTTGTAACGTCAGCAGCACATTTTCCTTGTCTTGTTTCTGATGTTCCCCTCCTATAAATAGCACTCTCAATAATTAAGATCTGGATAAGGCATTGATCTTCATTTCATGAGGGTTGGCTGATCACAGTCCACTTATGGTTGTGCCACTTGTGTGTTAGAACATTTCTCCTCATTAATTCATGAAGATAAATTACATATCTGAACTTACAAGCCATTATATTTTTATGGTCAGTTGACAAGTGCCTTGGTTTGACAAACATTTCACCACTAATTAATATTGTACAAATTACTCCTTTCTGAAGCCAGGAATTCTGTTTGACCACTTTGAACCTGAATGCACCATCTGAATTTTATAGCGATACTGCTGAATAGATCTTGTACAGTTCAGAACCACATTTATAGAGATTTAGAATACAAATTTCAATCTTCTGTTTTCCTAATGGATTCACACAAGCTGCTCAATGGCACTGAATGAAAAACTGGTACATTACATTTAGAAAAACAAATCCATTGCAAAATTTTCTTTGGCCTGTTACGCAGTTGATTGGACTAGATGGTCACATTGATGCCCTCTGGCCACAAAATCTATTGATCTTAGATTTGAGTGATTTTCTAAGATCTGTGAGTAGATCAACCTATACTGGGGAAACACCTATATGGGGAGGAAATCTTTGTAAGGATCCCCCCTGTGGCAGGTTCTTTGGCCCCTCCCCCACCCATCTCATCACCAGCTGTGTGGATTAGATCTTGGAGGCTACCATAAATGCAACAGATCCTTGGGGATCGATGGGATGCAAGACCTAGCTATGCAGAGGCAATATAGCCTCTGCATCCTCCTGGTAATCCTTGCCTCTTGGCTTCCTATTAACCTGGTTCCAATAGTACCCCTCTAACAGGGTCTCTCCCTGGTAATGGCTGCACATGGTTGGGTTGATGAGGGAAGGGGTAAAAAAAACAGCATGCATCAATTTTATACATCTCTCACCAGGGAATCTACATGGAAGGGATGTGTGTATCCCTGACCTGACTACTTTTTCTCTCTCCATCCTTTCCCCTACTGTGGACAATAGACAAGCCTCAAAAGGCTCCATGGATGGTGTGATTGGAGGCTGAGAGAGAACTTTGAAGAAGATCCTTGCTGCAAGATGATCTTCTTGTGACAGGTTCGCTCACAGAGACCCCCTTGGGATTGTCACCTGATGTGTTGAAATGACCTCTAAGCCCATTTTTCCTGATGGCTTGGGACTCCAGAACCCTGCCTTGTTGAGCCAGACATATTAGTCTGTTGCAATGCAGACCCAGGTCTGAACCATGCCCCCAAAGCTGCAGACTTTAACAGAAAACCACCCAGCAGGTACTCCTGTCTCCAGTACCCGACACCCAAACCCCAAATAAATCCATTTTACTCTGTATAAAGCTTAGGCAGGGTAAACTCATGAATTGTCTGCGCTCTATAACACTGATAGAGAGAGATGTACAGATGTTTGCTCCTCCAGGTATTAATCACTTACTCTGGGTTTGTTAATAAACAAAAGAGATTTTATTAAGTATAAAAAGTAGGATATAAGTGGTTTCAAGTAATAACAGAACAAAGTAAGTTACCAAGCAAAATAAAACAGAACACACAGGTCTAAGTCTAATACACTTAAGAAACTGAATACAGGTAATTCTCACCCTCAGATGTTCCAATAAGCTTCTTTCACAGACTAGACTTCTGCTTAATCTGGGCCCAATCCTTTCCCTGGTACAGTTCTTGTTAGTTCCAGCTCAGGTTGTAACTAGGGGATTTCTCCGACTGCAGCCCACTTTGTTCTGTTCCACCCCCTTTTGTATTTTGGCACAAGGTGGGAATCCTTTGTCTCTCCCTGGGTCCCACCCCTCCTTCTAAACGGAAAAGCACCAGGTTTAAGATGGATTTCAGTACCAGGTGATATGGTCACATGTCCTGTAAGACCCTAAGCCTCCATTCTTTCTGGACTGACTCACAGGAGCACAGGAAGGCTTACAAGTAAACAGAGCCATTTACAACCAAATGTTCTAGTTAATGGAAGCCATCAAGATCCTAAGCCACTGTTATTGGCTCACACTTTACATAGTTACAGTAGAACTTCAGAGTAATACTTCATATTTCTAGCTTTAGATACAAGAATGATACATACATACAAATAGGATGAACACACTCAGCAGATTATAAGCTTTGTAATGATACCTTACAAGAGATCTTTTGCATGACGCATATTCCAGTTACATTATATTCACACTCATTAGCATATTTTCATAAAACATGGAGTGCAATGTGACACCACTTAAGTTCTCCTTGCTAATTCAGTGCAAAGGGAATTGTGCAGTAGCTTGAGGAATATGTACAGTCTGGTAAATGGAGTCAGTCCTACGAACCAAGGCTTTTCATGCTGCTCCCAAAGCAGAGAAGAAATAATAATCACAATAAATTTATCCTGCTCAAATAATATCACATGCCCTTCAGCACCTGGCTACGTGCATAGGTTTCTGGCAAGTGATCTACTGGTAGCATGGTAAGGAGGAGAGCTGCTAGAAGCTGGGAAGGAGGTTGGAGTCATAGATGGGTGGATATAACTCGAGTTATAGTCAGTGTTGAACTGTGAATCCAAGAACCTAAGCATTGTTTAGGCTGTTTTTTCCATCAAGCCATCTCTCATGCATCTAATAGGTATAGTGTCATAACTATGCAGAATGTTATGGACCAATTGTGCATTTAGTAGATTCTTCATACTTTCTATCTCGTCATTCCTAGAGATTTTGTGAGATAATAGTCACTGTCCATATATAACATATACTATGTAACATATAACTCATGTATGTAAACTTGGCTCTTGTTATGGTAATTAGCTAACTCATAGAATCCTAGAACTGGAAGAGACCTCAAGAGGTCATCTAGTCCACACCCCTGCACTCAAGGCAGGAATCAATTATAACATTGTGTTTCACTTTAGTTATGGTGCATTATGCTATACTTTTTTTGTCTTTGATTTATCCTTACATTTCAACTGTGTTGCCAGCAGATCTAGTCAAATATCAGAAAAATACTTGAAATATAAATTATTTGATTAATTCTGTCAAACTAAAAGAGGAGATTAAGGGGCAGAGGCATGATGGCACTCTTTAAATACTTGAAAGGCTGCCATAAAAAAGATGGAGAAAAGTTGTTTTCTCTTGCTACAGAGGGCAGGACAACTGGCAATGGGCTCAAACTACAGCACAGCAGATTTAGATGAAACCACAGGAAAAACTTTCTAACTGTAAGAACAGTAGGACAATGGACCAGACGGCCTAGGGAGGTTGTGGCAGCTCCTTCACTGGAGACTTTCAAAAAGAGACTCAATAGCCATCTGTCTTGGATGGTTCAGACACAACAAATCCTGCATATGGGCAAGATGTTAAACTAGATGATCCTTGTCGTCCCTTGTAACCTTATATTTGCTTGACAGTAATCTACCAACTGGTCAAATATAGCAGACTGATCATCTAAGAGATTATTCATTAGCAAATGGGAAACTTAAACTATTTAGATATTTCATTAGCTCTGATCACTCCCAAGTTTAGCAATGAGGGACTCATCCAACTCCCACTGAACTCAAAGGAAAGACTCCCACTGATTTCAGTGGGAACTGGATTGAACTTTTTTTAAATTGTCACTGGGTGCAATTCCCACAGCATGATTTCTCTTCAGTGCAGCCAGCCATTAAAGTCACTTCCAAAGGCCATAAAACACCTTTTTGTATAATCTTAGTATGTGGCTAGGAAACACATATGTGTAAGGCTCTACACTTCACTGCACTTTCTAAAGATCTTTATTTGAACAGAAAGCTTACAACTTATCAAGAACTCTCTGTGCTGGTTCTCTTTACATAAGTTGCTGTCAAATGATAACACGCATTTTTGTAACAATTTGAAAGCATTTTCATTCAATAGATAGAAAACACCTGAAAAGTTTCCTGCATACATGAAAGTTTTTTATAAATGGCTTTGAAGTTCCATGAGCAACTTGCCATTCTCCAGGGTTACAATATGTATATATGACATTTTTCTTTCTCTAAACTACCATAATACTGAAAATTCAAAAGTTAATGCATAGAAAATCTACTAATCTCCAAATCTTCTGTCATATGAGGCTTGATCCAAAAGCCCATTGAGGCCAATCGAAAGGTTTGCTTTGACTTGAATAGTCAGTCCCCCTTAGTCCTCATTTAGATAATGAAAGGGTTGGTATTTTTCAGATATTGGAAATCTATCCTTTTAATGAGTGATAATGAGTTTGGTTCAACTAGCCCAGAATTTAGAGCTCATTGGATTCAAAGACCATTAAAGCCATTGACTGTGTTTCCATTTATTAAAAAAGGTTGTGGAATAGGCCCTAATATTCAGCCCTTGCACTGGCATTAATGTATGAAATTACATTAAATGTATACTACTTTTGTCATCTCAGTTTAGATCCAATTCAGACTTCCACTCTATCTCAGCCTCAGTTCTCCTCCCATATTATCTTGGTAAGGATATTTTGAATCTTGATGGTTTTATCATATGAAGAAATAGCAGCCAAGATGCAAGCACAAATATCATATTTAGGTCATCCTACAGTGGGATTCATATTGAAATTTCCTTGCACAAAACTACGTACACATGAGCTTCCTCTCCGGCAGAAATTGGTATAGGAAGATCTATGCTTACAATAGCTGTACAAAATTTTTTGGATTCTTATGTTCAAAGACCTCTAGATGCTGCAGAACTGTGAGAAATGAATTGATTTTTTTAAAAATTTCCTGAGGAAAAATGTTTGGAGGAATTTTGTTACTTTAGGACACTGGTTCTTCATGAAATCTGAGGGCAATTTTGTGTGTATTTCCCCACATTTTGCATCAAATAATATAAAACTCAAACTACTTTGCTCCAAATGTCATGCCAGTAACATGTCTAGCCAAACTGGGATATTCTGTTCTGACATTAAAACCAGTCAGTGTTGTCTTCTGGCTATCCTGAACATATGGGGCAAACTCCATCTGTTAGGGGAACTAAAAAATAAAAGTGACGGTCATATGACAGCCTTCACAACCTAGCTGTAGATTCATAATAACACTAAACTGATCACTGACATCCAGATGGTACAAAGATTTTCACAGCCAACTTCTATTTAACTTGCACTGAAATCTATGAGAAAGGGGTGTGCATATAGGAATGTACATGTATAATTTCTACCTACAGATAAAATGCATGTTCACGTGATATGCAAGCTTTATCAGCACAAGTTTGGGAAGGCTGTATTGAGGGTGGTGAATGTCATTCCACAGTGTTCCATGTGGCTCTGCAGTTTATCACCTAGATCAGGGGTTGGCAACCTTTCAGAAGTGGTGTGCTGAGTCTTCATTTATTCATTCTGATTTAAGGTTTCGTGTGCCAGTAATGCATTTTAAAGTTTTTAGAAGGTCTCTTTCTATAAGTTTATAATATATAACTAAACGATTGTTGTATGTAAAGTAAATAAGGTGTCTTAAATGTTTAAGAAGCTGCATTTAAAATTAAATTAAAATGTAGAGCCCCCTGGACCGGTGGCCAGGACCTGGGCAATGCAAGTGCCACTGAAAACCAGCTCGCGTGCTGCCTTCGGCACCCATGTCATAGGTTGCCTACCCCTGACCTAGATATTACCTCTGTGATGGGTTGGATCACATAAACCCCCTTGGGAGCTGCCACCTGATGTGCCAAGACTACTTCTATCCCTGCTTTCCTTGACAGCTCGGGACCCCAGCACCCTGTCTTGCTGAGCCAGACACTCCCGTCTGCTCCAACACAGACCCAGGGTCTGAATTACTTGCCCCAAAGCTGCAGGCTTATCTGAAAGCAGCTCACAGAAGTGTGCTTGTCTTCAACACTCAGATGCCCAACTCCCAATGATTCTAAACCCAAATAAATCCATTTTACCCTTTATAAAGCTTATACAGGGTAAACTCATAAATTGTTCACCCTCTATAACACTGATAGAGAGAGAGATGCAAGTCTGTTTGCTCCCCCCAGGTATTAATACATACTCTGAGTTAATTAATAAGTAAAAACTGATTTTATTAAATACAGAAAGTAGGATTTAAGTGGTTCCAAGTAGTAACAGACAGAACAAAGTAAGTCACCAAGCAAAATACAATAAAATGCACAAATCTATGTCTAATCAAATTGAATACAAATAAGATCCTCACTAGTTCCAGAATGCTCCCTTTTATAGACTAATCTCCTTTTAGCCTGGGTCCAGCAATCACTCTCACCCCTTGCAGTCTCTGTCCTTCCTTCCAGTTTCTTTCAGTATCCCGGGGGCAGGGAGGAATACTCTCTCTTTAGTCAGCTGAAGTCAACATGGAGGGGTCTCCCAAGAGTTTAAATAGACTTTCTCTTCTGGGTAGACACCCCTCCCTGCCCCTGTGTAGAATCCCTTCACAAATGGAGATTTGGAATCACATGGGCAAGTCACATGTCCATGCATGACTCAGGACTTGCAGGTAGCAGCCATTATCCTCATGCTGCCTTGAACATCCTCAGGTAGACTTCTTATCTGGATTGGAGTCTTCCAAGCTCTTTTGTCTGTTAAGTGCTTCCTGACTGAGCACTTAACTTGCACCTTCCTTTCCCAAGAAATGACCAAATGTTCTAACTAAGGCTACTTAAAAATCAAGCAAGTATACAGTCAACGTTCATCAAATTCATAACTTTGAATACAAAAATGATATATGCATACAAATAGGATTAATAAATTCAGTAGATCATAACCTTTAAGGAGATATGTTATATGGCACATGTAGCATAAAACACATTCTAAGCATATTTCCATAAAGCCTTATGGGAGGTACCGTCACAACCGCCATATGTATGGTGCATCTGTATAATGAAAAATTCTGTGTGTGTATATACACACACACACATCTTTGGATAGTAATGAGTGATCCAGTTCTGTTAACCTCTCTTTCGGTAGATTCAATTACCTCATAGGGTCTTCAGAAAATGTTGAGAGTTGAATGATTTAGTTCTATAATCTTCATCTCTTTCATTTAGGATAATTTCAGTTGTCAGATTAAATATCTGCTCACATATCTCCTCCTACAGAATAATTAACTTTTATTTTGTATGTATGATCTTCTTGGATAATATAAAATTACTTTTAATCTAATTCATCAGATTTTTTCAGATTATTACTAGCTATTAAATGATGGGACATTTTTTATTCTCCTTCAAATGGACCAGTGTTTATGAAAAATGGAATTCATAAAGTGATCCTATTAGTATCAATATCAAGTTTTTTTTATTGACAAATTTCACACCAAGAGAATAAGATCAAGTGACTATGTAACTGATTTCCCCACACCACTTATGTCAGAGCTGTTATTCATTGGTATCCCAATTTTTGATTGATTGTTTAGCAAAAGGGACAGCATGGGCAGATGCTGTGAAAGTTTCTACAGCTAAAACTGTATTGGAGCTTGACATGACCTGCAACCTCTTCCCTTTTGCTTGAATACTGTTGCCCCTTCTTCTGCCAAGCAATAGCAGAATTCTGGGGCCATGCAAGACAGCTTCTCACTGGAAGAGAAATCAAGGATGTGGAGTCTGGGTATGTGCTAAGTGTAACATGAATACACCAGTCCTGGAACAGAGGCTGTCACAAACAGCATGTAGGAAATCCTCTCTTTCCCAGATCTCAGCCCCTACAGCTATACACAGTTCACAGGAAGCTACCCAACCCCAAGGATTGCCTCGACATATTGAGAATAAACAGAAGGCAAGCACTCCTGTCTGCCACTGCTTCTCTCAAAGAACTCTGCACAGAAGTTCTTCCTGCAAATCTAGGGCAGTATGTGGCTCTTGATGATATTTTTTGTGACAGCCAAAAGGGCAGTTTAATTAAGTTAAATTAATTAAATCAATACTTGTATCCTTACCTAACAGCAGCATTTAGCCACTGCCCTGTGTTTATTTTCCAGAGGGAGCTTAGGGAGGGAGTGAGGCACGGTCTTTTCCCTGAGTTCCCTTATGCGTGTGCCATCATCTGGGATGCAGGTTGACTGAGAGCTAGGGGTGGGCACATTGGCTATGGCTCTGCCTCCTTGTCACCCTCTGTGGGATGGACAATCTCCTCACACCTGCCCAGCCTCTCTGTGTACACACAAAAGGGGCAGGGAAAATCTTACCACTTGGCCTCTGGTCATATGTCACTTATTGCAGATTTCCAACCGAACTGAGGCTTAAACAGTGTACAACTAACATCCAGAAAGGTTCCTGCCTAAGTAAATGCTGGGTCTGTAGCACAGAACACATTTGTTCAAAATAGTTATTCAGAATACAAATTTAGCATATATCCAGAACAAGCATATGCTGACAGAGCTGGAAGTATCCTCTGATAACCTCTCAATCCCTGCGTACTCTTCAGGCTTCCATCTTCACAGTTAAATAACTACATGAAGCTGTTGGCAGCTATTCACTTCAGTGGGTATGTTTTGCCAAGATATCATGTTCTATCCCTGGATATTGGGGTTCCGGAACTTTGTTGCAGAGGATCAAAAATAGAGTGAACAGAGGGGAATCTTTTCTGAGAACATCTTTATGAAGCACAGTTCACTCTATGCCCATCCTCTTCCTAATTTGTTTTTCTGAAAATATATATGCTGTAATGGATTTGAGATCAACACATCATGCTGCTTTGTGTAGTCTTACACATTTTACTTAGAGGGATAATGTCTGGTTGGAGCTGCACAAAGGAAGTGATTTCACAAACTTGACTGCAGAAACTCAAATATTGAATGTTAAAAAATGATGAATCTGGATGTCCTTTTGCCCTGTAAAGTGTTCTTGAAAACTTTTTAGTTCCCTTTGTCATTCTTAAGTCTCCACCAGAAGCTCTGCCCCTCTCTGGCTATTAATAACTTAAATGTTTCAAACTATATTTTAGTCTTGCATTTGTGACTTGAAGTCATGTCAGTGATAGAGGTTATGCTGCCAATCAGCTGAATGTAAAAATTGGTACTGCCTTAAAAATCTGTAAAGTAATGGAAATAAGTTGAAATGGCTCTAAAATGCAGGTTTAAAAATGTTCTCAGTTTAGTTTTATTCATAGTTTGCGTCATGTTCTTTAAATGCACTCAGACTTCAGAAATGCAACTCTCAGGTTTGAATTAATTTTTCATTGTGTTTATTAAGGTTGGTTTTTTAATCAGGGAGAATGCTATTGCGCTGTGTGCATACCTGCTCCTTCACTTTTATAATAGCGAAAACACAATATGCTTGAGGCTGTTTAAAGTGCAATTGGAATCCTTTAAAGGGCAGTAAAGAATTCTGTCCAGTATCCTGATATCTGTCTGGTTAGATGTGGAAAGATGCTTAAAAAACAGAGTGTGCAGGTCAGTTGGGTAAAGGACATTTAGAAAGAGCCCAGTATGATAACAAGAGGAGGATGTGAGCAGAGTAATGGAAGCTGATATTACAGTTGATGGATGCCAATATATGAATCTGGATAGTCACAAGGAGCAATCTAGGAGGAAATAGGAAAGAGGCCTGGATTTAGTATATCTGGGGCAAGAAGGGGACCCTAGAGTGATACTGAAGAACGTAGAGGGGAGCCACAGAAGAACATGTACAAGGAAGGGTCACTGACATTAATCACTGTTAGAACACCAGAATGGCACAGCAATCTTCCTGGGCTCAATTATGCCTCTGGCTCCAGTGTGCAAGGGGAGCACACATGGTGCTCCCCCCGCCTGGCCAGGAGACCCAACAAATTGTTGCAGGCCAGTCGTGTCACCTTTAACATGACTGCTTCCCTTTCTGTGGTTTGGAAATCTTTCTTTGAGGGGAGTGTGGCATGGACCCACCGGCCTGTAAAGACACACTGGAAACATACAGCCATACTCCTTTATGAACCTGCTAACTTGGAGCTGGGAACCAGTAAAGATCTGAGCATAGTTCAGTGGAGAGAGAATGTTTCCCCATACCATCCAGAACAGGAGTATTCCAAGATAACTTCAGGACTTGAAGCTCCTGGGATTTCCCTGCACTTACAGGGGAGTAACCTACCAAGTATAACATTTGGCTCGAAATGCCCATCATGTTGTCACTTAGCAGGTTAGTTAAATGTCCGTGCAATGGACTGCCAATGGCAGATTTAAAAAAAAAAAAAAAGCTTCCTGCCTGTAAGATCTGCCTTTACCTGGACATAAGAAGGACAGTGTAGCAAACTATTTTTGCATTTTTGTTATTACCAGAGAGACATTATTTTTCAACATGTTTAAATAGCAATGCTTTTTAAAAAACAGAAACCAGCACTGGTAACTATTTCAGAGCAATTGAAATCTCCGGGAAGGAGCTGAGTACATCAGATAAGTACTTTGCTTCAAAATAACTTCCCCTTTCCTTTCTAACGGGGCTGATGCCTTTCAGTTCGTTTTAGTCACCCACAGAACTGACAGCATGTGTTTTCTTTCAGCTGTGAAATAGCTTTTTCTGAAAAGAATACATTACAGACCATAGTAATAGCAAATGCCTCTACAACACCATCTGTGCATGTTCTATCTTGGTATTGCTTGTTTTAAAACTAAGCAACTTGGTGACTATGGAGAACATTGGTGGAATGGTCCCACTTCAAGGAATAGTAGTTGTGTTTTCACAAAGTCACGGTGCTTCATCAAACAGGCTGTGTCAGTTTTCATAGACAGTTTCATGCTACATTGCTTGCTTTGCTTCCGATAACAGGGTATTTCAGCAAACTTGTTTCTCTTCCTGGTTCTGCTCCAGGGATTGTTCAGCCTGAGAGGATGTCTTTAATATGCAATATTAGAACAATATTGCCTTCCTTCTCCTCACTCTCAGCCCTTAAACCCCATCTATCCTTCATTTTCCTTGGCAGTTGGAAACTGCTTTGAAACACATCTTTTAAAATCTGTTCTAGTTCACATGGCTTTGCCCAGGGTGGTTGACGGGCCATGCCTCATCAAACAATCTTTGTCACAAAGTATTTACCTGGTCTCCAGTGTGTTCTAATGGTTTAAACAGAATTATTAGCATTATGGTGATGTCTAGAACCCAATCGAGGATCAGAGCCCCATGGTTCTAGGTACTGTACACAAGTTACAAAGAAGACATCCCTACATGTCAGATAGGAAGCAATAGTTGGGGGTAGCTGGGAGGCTGCAATAAGAATAAAACAAAAAGTTGAGCAGAAGTCACATGCCTCTAATCTTTAACTCTGTCTTTTTTACGAGGAAAAAATTGCTATGGTTTAGTGTCAGATTTTTAATGTCGGATTTTAAACAGAAAATTCTGGGACAACCAGCCTAGCTCTGTAGACTGGTGTGGAGGGAGAGACAAAGCCATAACTCGACCTACTCCGATGCTGTTTAAAGTCTTGGCCCTAGACATGGAGACACATCAGTCCAGGGATTGAGCCTGATCAGAACTAGTCAAATAGTGTGTGTTTAAAAAAAAAAAAAAAAGACGCATGAATAAAAGCACTGAGTTCACTTCTGGATGATTCATGGGATCATATTATTCATTGTGTGCAAGTGTTTGCACAACAGACTGCTATTAGTGAAAACATTCACAAATCTGGGAAGTTTCACAAATTTGGGCATGAATTATTACTTGCCCAAAGCAGTAAAACGGAACATTTTGATCATTTTAAATTATTAGTTTAGTTTAGACTATCATCTGAATTTTCCTTTCTAAAATGCTAAGATAAATTGAATGATACATAAAACAAATACCTTTTTGAGGATAATCAAGATCCGTTTCTAAATGATTTGCTAGGAGAGCTGTTTGAAATATGGAAAACTATTTCCACAAAAACTGAGTGGAGTTGTTTCTATTTGTTGTCAGATTGTCCAACCAGCTTTAATCATTCTTCTCAGAACAAAGCTAAATTAGTAATTAATATTAATATTAAAGGAAATAGTTTGACTGTTCTAAACACAAAGGGAAAGATAATTGATCTGGATCCTATGTCTATTATAGTATCCAGGCTGTTGTTAATCAGTTTTTAAACATGTTCTTTAAATAAAGGTTTCTGCTAGCTCGCCCACCACCGCCTGGCAAAAGGGAGTTATCATTTTAGCTGTGCCTAACACAGAAACGGTAGGAGAGAATAAATACTCCGCATGATAGTGAAGAAAACATATTTGACTATGCAAAGGCTGCATTAGCATAGTTTGTTGGGAGGTCTAATCTTAGGCTTTCATGGGGACATAAGTATGCTGTAAAGGTGAGTAGGTAGCAATGCAGTCTGGGGGACATATTGTACTCTTCTTCAGAACCCTGGGCAGGAGAGGCCCAGAGGGCCCAGGAAACTTGCTCATATATCTCCCTCCAAGAGAAGGGTTCTGTGGGTGGTGGAAGGAGGAAAGAGTAACTTCCTGGCACTGCAGATCCTGTCCCCCAGAGGTCTAGCTCCTCTGCACTGTTCCTATAGACCCTACCACTTCTGCAGCATCTTAGGGATATCTGGAGCCCAAACTGGCCCTTAAATTGATGCTTCTAGAAGCATCAATGTCCACTCCAGCTATCTGATGCCTTAGGCGAGAGATCAGCTGCTTCTTGCCTCCATCCCACTCTCACATCCGTCATTGTGGTACCCGAGATCCTCAACGCTTTAGGCTCCACACACCCTGGTGTCTCAGAGAGGATACTACTGCAGAGATAGCACCTGCTTTGGTCCTCAGCCTGTGCCCCCTCTGCTGATGGGAAAGGTGATCAGACTCCTGGCATCAGTATTCCTCATTTAATTGTGAGAATTTTATTCGTCATGGGAATATTCCTCCATTCTGATTCTCATGGAGTGCTTTTGTTTTCATGCCTCGACAATTACATTTTAGGCTGCTGGATAATATGTCCACAGACTTATTTATAGTAATCCAGCATCAGAAAGTTTAGAAAGGAGCCCAGAAGAAATAGGAAGTAAATTGAAAGGAATTGCCCATAATTCTCATAATATCATGCATCCAGCACTAAAACAGAGTGATTCAGGGACATGACTACCAAAGAGGAAGAAAGGAGTTTTGTTTTGACTGCTGTTTGCAGAGCTAGGGCTAGACCCTCAGCAGGTGTAAATCACCAGTTTAATTTAAGTCAATATGCAATTTACACAAGCTGAGGATTTGGCCCATAGTATTTAGCTGATTGTATTGACCTAACACAGTAAAACAGCAGCTTACCAACTGTTATCACAGACATCTCCTATTCTAACTATGGGGTGGGAATAGATTCCAGTGTGTTACAGCTAGAAAGTAGGTGCTAATGGGCAGATTTTCAAAGCTATTTAAGGGCCTAAACTTTCAGACAGGCTCATTAGCAACTTGTATAAATCCCACAAAGAGGTCTAGGGAATTCTCAGATGGGTTTGTAAATCCCACCAGGCGCTCGTCTGTCTCTTTGAGTGCTTGAAAAATCTAGGCTTTGCTTCCTATGTCCTCCTCTGCTGTTATGGCTCCATGGCCAGTCACACTTCTCACAGGGTAGAGCTTAAAGTGCTGCCACAGTGGGAGACTGTCCCGAGTTGCTAATGAAGTTTGCCCCTTTTCGGTGAGTTCTGCTTCCTGGTGCACTGAACAGGCTACCAACTAAGAGCCTCCTTTTGGTACTTCATGGATGTATCTTACAACCTCCTGTGCACATGAATAATTACTCATGAGCGTAATTTTCACTGGTTTCAATGGTGCAAGTAAATATCCTCATGTGCATAAGCACATGCAAGAGAGAGTCCAAAGTCAGTGAATAGGGCACATGTGGTCTTTTACTTTTTAGTAGATAACTCATTTACGTGTATCTATCCCTGCATTTGTAACTAACTTAAGCAGATCTATCCAGCAGACCACTTTCTTTCTTTTCTGCACACTTGAAGTTTCTCTTTTCTACATTTGCAAAAAATAACTAGCGCATGAAGCTTGTAAGGACTACTTTCTGCCAATAAGGTCCTGAATAAAAGCTATGCTTGAGTGTTCTATTATCAGCTCTATAATAGGTTGTTCACACACAGAGGGGGGGCGGGGGGGGAGAGAGAGAGAGAGATTAGATGCTCTCCCCTGGATAGGATGACCAGACAGCAAGTGTGAAAAATCAGGACAGGAGGTGTGGGCTAGTAGGAGCCTATATAAGAAAAAGGACCCAAAAATCAGGACTGTCTCTATAAAATCGGGACATCTGGTCACCCTATCCCTGGAGCACTGTTAGATATATATTTAATTGCCTTCTCTATCTTCATCTTCAAAACTACAACAGTCAATATTAATATTGAATTAATTATAATCTCTATATAAATAAAATCAATGCACATTCAAATCCTTAATGTTAATAGGTCAGAACCTCAGTGGAGCTCTGCCAATTTACACCAGTTGATCATCTATCCCAATATTTGATCCCCATTTAGAATTCTTCCCCTTTATCAAACGTGCTTTTCTTATCTCATTTGTAACGTATTACCCTTTTTCCTCTTTAGTATGTGTTCAGGTAGAAGTCATTCTATCTCCCAGTTCTGGAGATAGCCAGTTTCTTTCTCCCGGGGTCCCAGACAAACTCTCCAGTCCTCAGCACTACATGTTAAATAACACAGGTCAGGAGTTCTCCATGATTGGCTCCCAAGAAAATGTTTAGGGTTGCGATAATATAATTTACATTTAAAATCTCTAAATACAAGAAAATTGAAATACTAATTTGACACAGATAATCCAATAAATTTAATCCTTTTTATTTTCTGTTCACAAATCAGTCTTGGTTTCTGCAAATGTTCTTTATACATCAGCGTTTGCTAACTAGTTTCAGACACGTAATGATAACTGTGTGTTGTTTGTGAAGTGTTCAGTTTGAAAATTCACTTTTTATTTCACATGATGGGTTATTGGTCACCCTAGCCACATGATGTTCCTTCTGCTTCCTGAGTAGATGGCTGAAACTCTTAAAATAAATGATTACCTAATGGTGATTAATATGTAACATGTAGTGAATTCTCTTTATTGCCTCTTTATAAATCCATGGTACGCCCACATCTTGAATACTGCATGCAGATGTGGTCACTGCATCTCAAAAAAGATATACTGGAATTGGAAAAGTTTCATAAAAGTGCAACAAAAATTATTAGGGGTATGGAACGGCTTCCGTGTGAGGAGAGAATAAGACTGGGACTTTTCAACTTGGAAAAGAGAAGACAGGAGGAGATTTGATGGAGGTCTATAAAATCATGACTAGTCTGAAGAAAGTAAATAAGGAAGTGTTATTTAGTTCTTCTCATAACACATGAACTAGGGGTCGCCAAATGAAATGAATAGGCAGCAAGTTTAAAATAAACAAAAAGAAGTATTTCTTCACACAGTGCACAGTCAACCTCTGGAACTCTTTGCCAGAGGATGTTGTGAAGGCCAAGACTATAACAGGGTTCAAAAAGGAACTAGATAAATTCATGGAGAATAAGGTCCATCAGTGGCTATTAGCCAAGATTGGAGGGATAGTGTCCCTAGCATCTGTTTGCCAGAAGCTGGGAATGGTCGACAGGGGAAGGAACACTTGATGATTACCTGTTCTGTCCATTCCCTCTGGGGCACCTTGCATTGGTCACTTTCTGAAGATAGGATACTGGGAAAGATGGACCTTTTGGTCTGATCCAGTATGGCCGTTCTTATGTTCTTCTTTTTTTTAACCATGAATACTCTTGTTGATATATGATTACAGGTATGTGTATTAAGCAAACCTGTTTCTCAAGCATTTATGTGAACAACATCCATTTGCATGTGTGCTCATCTACAACAAATAGGTCAAACCAAACAGACATTCAAAAGGCAAATACTTGTGAATATATCTTTTCCAGTGTTCAAGCTACCATAATAATAGCCCTGACCAGCTTTACCTGTTCTCCAGATTCCTTCAGCACAATAAAAATAAGTTCCCTTCTTTAAGAGGCACACTGTGTATGCACAAGTGACACACAGGTCCTGATTTAGCAAAGCACTTAGGTGAGAAGTGAATGGGAATATTTACATGCTTAAAATTAAGCACTTGCTTTAATGTTTTGCTGGATCAGTGCTTACATCAGCCTTTACTAAGCCACTGTTGTTCTCTCTATCATAGTTCTAAAGTACTTATCGTGGTGTCTAAGATTCATTTGTTTCCTAGTTACTTTCTCAGTGATTTCTTATTTGATTAAAACAAATCTCTTGGGAAATTCCAGTACAGTCAACTAATTAAATTAATTGATTTTTGAAATGTTGTTCTAGTTAAGTTACTGGCTTGTTTCTATTTTATTTCATTTTGACTTTTATTCTAGTAAATTTTTTTTGGAAAAATAACTAAAAGTAGTCATTTATAAAAAATAAATAGAAGCAGACATTTATACTTTTTTAAAGCTCACACTATTTCACTAAAATATTTCCCTATCTCTAAACATAAAATGCTTTGTTATATTATAAAAAGTCCCTTGTGTATCGAAAGGATACATGTCTCAACAATCTCTGAAATCATGGAGGCATAGCAACTCTTGATAGGGAAAGCTATTTTCTGCATTCTTTGTATTTTCCTCTTTAGGTTTTTTCATTTTCTGGTAATGTGTTATTGATTGATTCTTAGCTTTGTGCTTGAGTTACAGTGTGTTTCAGGGGATGGGATCACAACTGCTGAAGCATTGTTAATTGTGGCTGGAGCCTACCTTATGTACCGGGGGAACACATCACCTCCCAGAGCTCTTCAGGGAACAAAAAGCTGCTATTGCACCACCGCTTCAAGGGATACAGCTTGCACTTTCCTCTGCCACCAACTGACTACTGGCCAGAGCATTAAAAAGGGCCTGGCCTCCTCTCTCCTAGTTTTGGGCTGACTAGCAGCATTAGCGCAAGTAATGTTGCACAGCTCATGTGCTCAAAGGAGGATGCAAAGTGGAGGCTTCTTATACCTTCCCCACCCTTACACACCCATCTCCACAAAAATGTCACAGCTCTTCCCCACCAGCACCCTAGTCTCCTTCCCTGCCATTTTGTTTGTAAACCAGAGTGGTCTGAGAATGATGCTCAGACTCCTTCCTGTCCTCATATTGATGGCTGCAGAGAGAAGATGGCTCTAATATTCTACCAAGCTGTAGTGGTCCAACAGCTGAACAGAAAGTTTTAGGACCCAGCTGAGTGCAATAATGTCCCATGATGAATCATAAAACAGGTGCTTATATACCTGTCTCGTTTGAGATGGAAGAACTAATAGCCCTTAATATATTTAAGGCCTAGAGAAAATGATGAAAAAGAAACATTCACTATACTCTGATGTAACCTCTGGCAGGTTTTGATGTTTGATCTTGTTCCCTATTAATTAAAAAGGACTTTCAAAACTCATTTTTTACAAATACAAAAACTCAGGGTAAAAATTCCCACTGACTTCAACAGGACCAGGATTTCATCTTCACTATCTGTTGTATTTTGTCAATGCAATAATCAATCTTCCTTGATTACTCTTATAAATCTAACTGGTCAGTATTATATTTGGTGTGATTATGTGCAGGTATCTCTTCATTTTTAATTGAAGTTTTATTTTTATTGGGTTATTTTTATGAAATGTAATAAGCATGAGGTTTTTTGCTTATTTTTATATTAAAAAATAAAAATAGATCTAGTAATCTGACAGGATCACGTATCCTCCTGGGGAGGTGACAATGTGACGATTAGGACAGTGCGATTGCTACATCCTCTGGATCAGTTCTTCAGTCCCTTCTCACTCAGTTCTGCAGCACACACAAAACGTGTGTGACCCAGGGACGTCTTGGTTCAAACTGTCAGAGAGCACAGGGAGTGCATAGGGCTGTACAGGGATACCCTGGGTCAGCATCTGAGGTTTCTACCAAAACTCAATCGCCCACTGGTCATTATGCAAAATGTCTCTACAGATAATATTTAAGGAGTTATGTATCTATACAGAAAATTGTGGTCTTGTAAGGTCTTAGAGTTAAGGCGAGTCACCAGGAGATATGCAGATAGTGTGACAGGGTCATGCCAGATGGCTAAAAGAGAGTGGTTGAAGGTAGATACATTTGCTCCAGGTTAAGCAGCTCCCTTTTCCCTGGGTAAGATAACAGGGACTATTCCAGAACACTCGAACTTTCTAGAACTAATTAAGACAGGCAGGCTAATTAAGACACCTATAGCCAATTCGGAAGTTTCCAGAATTAATTAAGGCTATTCAGGACACCTGGTATAAAGACTCTCACTCCAGTTAGTGAGGTGTGCATAAGGAGCTGGGACATGGTGCTGGAGGACTGAGGAGTACATGCGTTAACAGACATCGGGAGGAAGGTCCTGTGGTGAGTACAAAGAAGGTCTTGGGAGGAGGCCATGGGGAAGTAGCCCAGGGAATTGTAGCTGTCATGTAGCTGTTCCAGAAGGCACTCTAGACAGCTGCAGTCCACAGGGCCCTGGGCTACAACTTGGGGTAGAGGGCGGGTCCGGGTTCCCCCCAAAACTCCCAACTCTTGATCCAACACAGGAAGATCTCTGAGGCTCGCAAAATCCACCAATAAGCGCAGGATCTACCAAGGAAGATGAGGAACTTTATCACAATAGTCAGATGAGAAAAACGTCAGAGCTGTTCCCTTTAGGCAGGATGTAAGTGACACCTATATCTCTGTCTGGCCCTTTGGGAATTGTGTATCATATGCCTCACCCTACATGCCTATTTGCATATTAAGCCAGGTGCGAATTGAGAGCTTGTGAAATCGACAGGAAGAAACAAACCACCAGGGGGTACCATGCTAATGAATAAAGACAAAGGATTGTTTGGTACATCTTGAAGTGCAAAGAGACACGCTGAATCCTTCACCTAGGAAGCAAACTGACAGCATGCATCTCTCATGAAAGGAGGGTCATAGTATGGCTGGAAAGCACTACAAGGTTTGGGGATTAGCAGTCCTCTACTAGACGAGAGTATTTTGTGAATTAAATCTTGGTTCTAAAATGTGTGTTATGATTTTAATTGCTATGTAGACATTTGTTTCCAATGTTTCTATCTGCTACTACCCTGAATCTCTCTCCTTTGTTAAATAAACTTAGATTTGTTTATAGTGGGATCAGCTCTAAGTGCTGTGAGTTGAGCGGAGTGGTGATCTGAGGTGTGGAAATGGTAAGCTGGGCTGTACTGTTTCTTTGGAAACAGCAAATCAGTGGAAAAGGCTGGACACTCCAGGGAGATGCTCAGAGGGCTTGAAGTCATTAACCTGTCAGAGGACGCTGGGGCCTGCAAAGCCTAGAGGGGAATGCTTGTGTTGTGCATCGAAGGTGGAGTTGGGGAGCTAACCCGCGACAGGCACAAACAAGTTTTCCTCATGCTAAGGGCAGGTGGTAGCAAGGTGCCCACAGCTCTGGGTACATCTAGGAAGCATCACAGTATCCTAACCAGAGAGCTGGGGGATTCCCCTTGAATATCCCTGAAGCGTAGGGAACGTGATAGGAGCCCAAAGGGCATGTCCAGAACACTTTGTACTCTGACCATCCTGGACCAGCAGAACAGCCTGGGGTTGTAGGTATTAGTGTAAGGTAAAGTAGATCACAACTGACAAGCATTCCTGCCCAGTTTCTCAGCCAGTGCTCTTGTGATATATTCAAGTAACCCTCAGCAAAGTATCTACATTTTTATGTGCATATCCAGACCAAATCCTGAACAGTTCATTTCCACTGTCCCTTTTAGAAACCCTGCTTTGGGGGCATACAAGTTACACCTTGCAGTTAGTCAAATGAGCCAGAAATAAAGGGTTAAAAGACTGTTTGTTAGACAATGGACTATGACTGATGGAAAATCTTGCTACACTAAATAAAAGTAGTAGATTTCCTAATATAGCAAACAAGCTATTAAAAATTGCATATCCCCTTCTTTCAGCATTCACAAAAGATCAGATCTAGTTTATCTACATGGACTGTGTGTGGAATGAATAAGGACAGAAGAAAATCAGTTTTAAGTAGGCTTTTCTTTCATTACATTTGGGCTTTTTCCCAAATGTTTCTTCTTAAACTGTATAGGCACAAAAACAAACAAACAAAACCCTGTTTTCTTGATATACTCAAAGTAGATAATCAGCATTCTTCCATTTTTCTCAGCCTCCCTCTTTGAAGATAGTGTTGTGCTGTGGATAGCTACTCTATAGTGTATAGATCTTAAGGGAAGAGCTAAGCAGAAATCTTTTGCTCTTCAGGCAAAGCAGAACTCATGGAATGTGCATTTAGACTAACTTCATGAAAAGATATCTAGTTTATACCAGGGAAATATTGCAAATTGTTCTTTAGCCCAAAACTGGTGTTGAAGCCAGAATCTGTTTGCTTTAGGAAGGTCCCCTACCTATACCATGTCGTCTTATTCTTGTTACCCCATATATCATAATCTGCCATTCCAACCCACTTTTTTTGTTGGTGGTGTATCTACTGTTGATGTTGGATCAACCGCATGCAATATCTTTGGGGACCATATTGTATTAAGTTCATGAATGGTTTATGTATTACTGTGGGCCTGGAATTGTATGTAAGTCCAGTGGGGAGATATCAAGGGCATCCATGAATCAAAAACAGTGTGTGTGGAGCAGGGGAGGATGGTGATGAAAGTGAATCAGATTGTAAAAATCTCCACAGAAGGTTGCTTGCATATACTAGTTCAAACTGGGATTTCCAGAGACCAACAGACAAAGAAAGGGCTTTTGTTATTAAAAAAAAAAAAAAAATAATGCTGAGTTTAAACTGACTCAGAGCCTTCTTTCTGATCCAATAGATGGACAGGATCTTCTGTTCAAATGGGTGCAGGGGCGACCCTTGTGCAGGGGTTAGAAGACTTTGGCCTTTTACAGCCCCATAAGACTGATGGGTGACCTCTGATAATCTTTAGCATGTCTGTAGGAACTTCTGTTTGTTTTTTAAAAGTTTCCTCTGATTCTATTACCTTAAGAATAAAAGTGTTTAGAAACAGCTGTGTGGTAACTTGCAACTCCTGCCAATATATTGTTCATAGCCCCAGCGAGGAAGCAATGCACAGGCACTGGCCTTTAGGTAGACTGACTTGCTGGTGATAACACAGCATATGATGGGGAGCTGTGCAACCTTAAAACCCCTTCGTGAGAAGGGAGTGGAACAAAGGTTGCTGCCCAGAGACAGGTAATGGCTGGAGATCTGAGAGCTGATTGGACACTCCTGGAGTGGACCATAGAGGAAAGAAATACAGGAGTGATTATCCTGAAACTGACACACCCATTTTCTAACATTTTTTGAATGAATGGGTGTTTGTCACATTATAGGGCAGTTCATGGTAAAGACCAATTGAGTCTGTCCCCTTGATGCTCATATCACAGGACAGAGAGATATCTAGAGGGATAGTGAAGCCCAAAGTTAGAGTCCTAATTGAAGCTGACTAAATATTTGGCCATGATTTCTATAAAAGAGAAACTGATACTATTCATATTATTCAAGATAAAACTAGATACATAAAAAGGCAGAAGGCAGTTTTATTGTCAACTATTAGTTGACAGCTGGAGAATGCCTTTCTGGATGCTCTGTTCTCCAAGGGATCACACTTGGTAACTTTCATTTGATGTCAAAAAAAGTATTTGACCTGTCGAGCGTGGAAAACGAAATGAAATAAGATTAAACCAGTTTTCCCTGGACAGTTGAATGTAAATTGAAAACAAATCAAGTTTTGACCCTGGAATTCAAATAAAATAATATTGAGTTGTTTATTTCCCAAAGTGATTATACAAAGAAAGTGACCTTTAATAACAAATGAACTGTTCCCAATGGACTGTTGAGTAGGAGATGTCTCTTGATTAAGACTGTTGCATTTAAGTCCCGATCCAAACCCCATTAAAGTCAAGGAAATCTTTCTACTGAGTTCAGTGGGATTTTGATCAAGCCCTTAGACTATCAGACTAGTCAGACATGTTTTATACAGGCTTTTATTTCTCTCAGTTTAGTCAGCCATATAGTAAATAATGTAATAAAACACATTTTTGAGGCATACTCAGCATAATGCAGCTATCCACAATAAAGAACCAAATATATTATCTAAAGACTCATCACTCATACATCATTGCTGGTCACCTCCAATTAGCAGATTTCCAGAAAAATTAGAAAAAAATTTTCTTAATTAGCTCTTCATTTTTGATTTATGTATATGAAGCCACCGTTCTACTATAGGACATTATTTCATCCATGTTTCTTTGATGTTAATAATCCAGGATTGCTGACTTTCTTAAGAGATTCTGATCTCTGTTTTGTTGTCCTATTTCTTATTTTTCATGATTATATCTAAGGTTCTCACCCTCTAGAGTACACAAATGTATGACAAAGCTGCATTGACAGCAGCAATGTTTTCTAAGATTTCTATGTAGATAAATTCAGACTGGAAATAAGATGTAAATTTTTAACAGTGACAGTAATTAACCATTGGAATAATTTACCAAGATTTGTGGCAGATTTTCCATCACTGACAATTTTTAAATCAAGGTTAGAAGCTATTTTTTCTAAAAAACCTGATCTAAAAATTATTTTGAGGAAGTTCTATGGCTGCTGTTATACAGGAGATCAGATTAGATGATCACCAAGGGCGGCTCTAGACATTTCACTGCCCCAAGCACGGCAGCATGCTGTGGGGAGTGCTCTGCCGGTCGCCAGTCCCGGGGCTCCAGTGGACTTCCCGCAGGATAAGGTGTCCTTCCCCCCTGCATTTTTCATCTGGTAACAATTCTTTCTGAAATTTACTGTGTATTCAGCAGCTTTCCTTTCCTTTTTTTTTTTTTTTTTTTAATTGTCCTGTATTCTGCAATCTGGAATGTAATAGGATAATCAATAGCTTTAAAAATCTTAATGCTGCCTTTTTATTCTTGATAAAGAGGGCACATCATGGTGACAACCATTCTAATACTTCTCTTAAATATTGTTGTTTTTAATATTTTAAGAAACATAAAAAAGCATAATGCCTCCTAGCAACATAAAAATTGAAAATTCCTTCCAGATGAGAATTCTTTAACATCCCACTCTTAAAAGTATTCCAAAGACATATATAGTAAAAATTTGTGTTTTCAATGTATTGCATTCCCAGTTCAAGCATTAGACACTGGTACTGTAGATATAATAGGATGTGCTACTATAGCAGGGGTTCTCAAACTGGGGGTCGCAAGCTGCTTACATGGGGGGTTGCAAGCTGCCAGCTTCCACCCCAAACCCCACTTTGCCTCCAGCATTTATAATGGTGTTAAATATATTAAAAAGTGTTTTTAATTTTATAAGGGGGGGTCGCACTCAGAGGTTTGCTATGTGAAAGGGGTCACCAGTAAAAAAGTTTGAGATCCACTGTACTATAAAGAAAGAAATATTGCTCAATGAAAATAGAACAAATATGTCTGAACTTTATAGTAATATAATCCAGGCACATTTCCAAGCACATGATTGATGAAATGTGGTTTCAGCAAGGAAAATTGAACAGGGTACAAGAAATAACTGTGATTTAGTGTGTTTTGCTCCTTTAAATTGACTTTGGATAAGACAAACTACCAGAATGTACAAGTAATGCATAAATTGTTTAAATATCTTATTGATTTCGGACCAATTCTCTACTTTATTATGTTCTTTAAAACACTTGCAATCCCTCCCAGCTTGGTGTCCTCTGCAAATTTTTAAGCATATGCTCCACTCTATTATCCAAGTCATTAATGAAAATCTTGACCAGTGCATCTACCCCTCCACACAGATAATGCCTGTAATCCACACATCTCTGACGTGTCAGTGAGGAGCTGTCATGCCTGAAAGCATGGATCTGAAAGAGGAGCTAGGCTATGGCAGTCTGCTTGCTGCCTGTGTTGCACAGTTGCCAACTTTCATGTGATAAATAAGCACCCTGACTTTCGCAATAAACCAAAAATTAAGCTAATCCCATTTCAAAACAAAGCGAAAACAAGCCAATCTCTAAAAACCACAACATTCTATGTGACTAGATCACCCCAGCGTGCAGTCTGGGACTGTGGTGGGCCCGCTGTGCACCCCGACTCTCTCCCCAACTTGCCTCTGCTTCCCCCCTTTTGCCCCTGCTTGCCAGGAGCCAGGGCCAGCGCTTGCACTTAAGTGACTTAGGCAGTTGCCTAGGGTGCCAGGATTATGGAGGGGGCGGCATTTTGCAGAAGGGGCGGCAGGCGGCTCCGGTGGAGCTGCCGCAGCCGTGCCTGCGGAGGGTCCTCTGGTCCCTCGGTTCTGGTAGACCTGCCGCAGGGGCGGTGAAATGGCCTGGCACCTAGGGCGCCAGAAACCCTGGCGCTGATCCTGCCAGGAGCTGATTTAAAAAAAAAAAAAAAAAAAAAAAAGCAACAAACTACAAGCCAAAAACTAGCTAACAAGCAACTCACAAGCCAATTAATCCAAAAATAAGCCCAGTTTCTGCAGGTTTTTTTCGTGGATTTGGCATGTCTGTTGTGTCAGCCTATTTAAATCAGGCACTGGTGGGGAGCAACACTTGGTCCTTGCTCTGATGGGTTTTGTCTTATATGTTTTTAACATGTAGTTGGTGGCCCCCTCCTCTGTATATGTAGCCCTGTTCCTTCTTTTGAATTTGGAAGTCAGTGACTACGCTCACCCAGGAATACAGCTTCCCTGTTCCTGAGCTCCCCTGACATGGCAAGCAGCCGTATGTTCACATAGTCAAGACTCTTCTTATGCGATTTGCTGGAAGCCAGGATGTGTCAGGCAGCTGGAAAAGAAGCCATCAGAAGATTCAGAAGCCTAAAATAGTCATAAATAACTGAACCAAAAAGATTTGAGTTTGGTTTAGTTTGAGGGACAGGCTGAGGTTCTGGCTAGTTCCTGTTTTATCAAGCTAGTTCATTCAAAGCTCAAATCATTGGAAAAACACTTTCTTTTTTTTCTGAGCTGTAACATGTTCTCTTCAAACCTTGAAAGACAGCACACTGCCAGGAAAGTAGCATTTTAAAGGGGCCCTTAATTGGCCAGACATTATTTTTCTTACAGTTCCAGATCTGGTCCAATATCTCTTTTAGAATGTCACATCCCAACCTGGGAACAGAACATAATGCAGATAAAGTAACATTCTAGAAGTTAAAATATTCAGGGGTGGGCTTTTCTTAAACCCTTACTCCCTTCGTCCCAATGAATCTGTTACAGACTTGAAAGATAAACTAGGACCTGACCCAGCATCCCTTCATGCACTGCAAAGGCTTCCATTGACTTCAGCAGCATCAGGCACCTGTTGCCTTGGTGCAAGATTAAAATTTGCTAATGGATTTGTAATAATCTGTTACCATCAGTTCACAGCAAACAGGAGTTTGAGCTCTGCTACTTCAATATTTCTCACATAAATCTCTTATTACCACGGTGTAATTTTCTTTAATGTCCATTATCTGTGCTTATCTCTTTATGATTATCTTTCATTTGCAAACAAATTATGGAGGCGCACTGTAGTTTGTGCTTATCATGATCTGCTGCCAGGGTCAGAGAGAGAAGCCCAGAAGAGATGAGAGAGCTCTTTTGGCTCCCTGTTGAAGTGAAGTTGGGGCTGTGGGGGGAGATTAAATGGAAATACTGTGCAATCGGAACTGTTAGAGCCATGCTGTGATAAGTAACATTTTAATTCAGCCTCAAACACCCAGTATTCAAACATCAAATAAAATTATACATTTGACATTTCTTCTTTCTTTACTAAATTTATTGAAAGGAGAAAAAGTTATCCAAATGAACAGAAAGGGCTTCTCATTATACTAATTGTCTCCACTGACTGGATGTGAGTAACTGAGAGTAGAATTTGGCCTAAAAAGTCCAACTAGGCAGAATAAATCTGCAATAGATACATTTCGGCCTTCTCCTTTTTTCCGTTTTTTAGTGGTAAGCTTATTACTGGTTCTAGTGGTATTTGCTTTTGCAGGTATTGCTTCACAAATAAACAATTTCTATGTGAAATTCTATGGCATAGGCTGTGCAGGAGGTCACACCAGATGATCACAAAATCATAGAAAAGTAGGAAGGAACTCTGAGAGGTCATCCAGTCCACACAGCCTCCCTTGGCAAACTATTCTGGTACTTAATGATCCTTGTAGTTAGACAGTTTTCCCGATATCTAACTTAAATCTCCCTGGTTGCAGATTAAGGTGATTACTCCTTGTCCTATCTTCAGTGGACGTGGAGAACAATTGTTCACCATTGTCTTAGCAACAACTCTTAACGTATTTGAACACAGTTATCAGGTGCCCTCTGAGTCCTTTCTCAAGACTAAACATGCCCAGTTTTTAACCTTTCCTCCTAGGTCAGGTTCTCTAAACCTTTAAGTCTGCTCCTCTGGATTCTTTCTAGTTTGCCATGTCTTTCTTAAAGTGCTCATAATGATCATGATCATAATGCTCCTGCCTAGCTTTAACGTCTATAGGCTTCTTATTTATCAGTCAAAAGGTTTTACATTTAACTGTGCTCTGTGTATGCCAAATGAATGTGAAATGTGTCTAGCCATGTGGGCCAAGAGCCCTGGGAAACCAGGATCCTTATGCCAAAGGAGTGGGGAGGAGGGGAGAATTCCACGGTACCTATATCCTGGACAAACTCCCAGGTGAAAGGATTTAGAGACCCCTCAGTAGTTTACCAGAGATTTGAGAATCTCCAGAAGGGCAAGGAAGGTGTTGGAGGAGGAGGAGGTAAATCTGGAATTGCCCCAAATGTGGGTGACCATGATATTCAGTTAAATAACACAACAAAATGCCATCAACCTCTGATCTTTATGCATTGACTCATTTTCTATCAACCTGGTGTTTCAGACAGTGAACTATTTCCTGTGTGGCTGTTTGAGTGCATTGTTTCCTTTCAGTTCACTAGAAGGAGCCCTTGCGACATTGGAAATTCTGCCACTGACTTCAGTGGGGCAAGGATTTCACTCTCTGTGTCTAATGTTTTGTTAGCGGTGTTTAATTTCCCCACTGTTTATATCTGGATTCCAAGTTTCATGATTTTCCCATCCAGTTCTTTCACATGAACTCTCCTCAATCCTTACTAATATGCTGGACCCAGTGTCATGATCCTTCTAAGGGCAAAGTTCCCATTGATTTGAATGGAAGCTTTGACCTTATAGGGGCTTCAAGATACTAAGTGTGCAAATGTATGGCTTCAGTCAGAACTGATCAGGACATGATCAGTCTGAGGTCCCATCAGGATCAGGACTCCATTGTGCTGGGTATTATACAAACATAAAATAAGCCAGTCTCAACCCCAAAGAGCTTATATTCTAAATAGGGACAAGATGTGACACAGGGCACAATGGAGGAGGGGAGAGGGAAGACAAGGCAGACAGTAATAGGAACACAAGGTTACATATATGAAACCGCTATACAATTTGCAGAAGTGATAAGTTTGTGTTTTACATGAGATGAGTGAACAAATGATACTAATGATTCAGTAACAGACCCCCAGCTTTGACTCAATGTTCACAGTAGCTCGGTACCCAGCTTTTTAAAATGCATGTGTGGCTCCTCTATACAACCTACAAAACAGGAATTAGGCAGTTCTCTGGGGGAACCATCTCCTCATTCACCTTAATAGATCCTATGGGGCACTGTCTCACGCACCATTCAAGAATCTGAGTAAATGACTGAGGGGCCTCTGTGGAGAACTACCTCATTCACTGTGCGCACTTACATTTTTCAAGGTGTAGCTATGATAGCCATGCATATCCCATGCAGCCTCCTTAACTGCACACTTTCCAGACTCAGAGCTATTAGTATTAAATATGTATAGTCTGTCTGGATCCACCAGTAGTCCCTTGCCTTATACGTAGACTGGGAGTTCGTTGGGAGCAGGGATGTCTTTTTTTCTGTTTGTACAGCATGTAGCACGTTAGGGGTAGTCCTAGACTGGGGCTCCTATGTGCCAAGGGGGCCATTTAGGTAGGCGGTGGCAGTGGGGGGGAGTTGTCCCTATAAGACATTACTTGGGTTTAGTTCCCTTTATTTACTGCTTCTTCCAGCACAGATGTATTTCACTAACTTGATAGCATAAGCTGCTTGATTGCAAACATTAACTTGCTTCTTCACTTAAACTAAAGCAATGTGAACACAATTCCTTTCTTGTCTAACAGGATTGCTCATGAGATAAACCCTGTCATTAAAGGTTACAATATTTTGCCCATGGCTGTATCACTCATAGTTGACTTCCATTTAATACACATTTTAATAATAATATTAGATTACATCAGGTTCCCCATTTTACTACCGTATCTGCACAGCATATATGTAACCCTTCTGCCCCTCTGAGTTGGCAGCAACAAGGGCCGGGTTCAGTATCCAGGGGTTCCATTTCAGTAACACAATGCATAACCGGCTCAAGCCCCCACTCAGTGACCTGGGACACTTACATACCACACCTCCCTGGGTGCCTCTAGGAGGCAATACTTCCCCTCTCGCAAGCACGGAGTCTGAGAGTAGCGAAATCTTTTTAATAAAGGAAGGAATCAATGCGGCATCCCATTGGAGAAACACCACAAACAGAGTTATAATACAAACCATAAACAAAAACCCACCTCCAAGTACGTTTGGCAATGTCCTTTCCCCCTTAGGGTCTTAAGCCCAATCACCCCAAAGTCCAACAACCCAAAAGTCTCTGGTCAGTGCCCCCCAGAATTCAAGAGTTTATCTGTAGAGTTTTACCCCCCTAGCCTGGATGGAAATGGGGGGGGAGTCTACACAGGGTGTTAAGGGGCACCTTACGTAGGCCAGGGCCAATTGCTCCGCCTCTCCGTGAAGCTGTGCTGCAGTCTTCACCACGACCAGCTCCACCACACTAGCTGTGCTGCTCCTCCAGCCGCCCCTGCAAACCGCTTCACTCCATTCACTGTTCCATGGACTGCTCCAACACGCTGCAAACTGCTCCGCTTTGCCAGCCGCTTAACAATAGGTCTTCAGGCTCCCCCACTAGTTAACACAGCACTCAGTGATCTCAGTTCAGCTCTTTCAGCTCTTAGTAGGGGAGCCCTGGTGCACCATTGGTCCAACATGAATTCAGCTCAGCAGTCTCTAGACAGACACCTAATGGAATCAAAATTAGCTCTACTCTTTAACAGTGGAGAGAGGAGGATGTGCAATTGGTGTTCCAGGCCCTCAAAAGGGGCCCATATCATCAGGTACACACACAAGTCCCCAACCTCTCTTAACTCACTGGGTTTTGGAACCCATGTCCCTTGTCTAGCAAGTGTCATTTCATTTATATTGAGACATTTCTGTTATAAAGCAGTCTCGTAGTTCCTCATTCACATAATCAGCTGGCAACACTTTATTTATCCTACCTTAATAATGAAGAAATTGGGGATCCCAGAGCTGTCAAAAAAACATCCCAGACTCCTTGCTGGGTGTGCCTATGCAAATATTTGAGACTTCACATTCCCAACATTCTTTCCGCACTTCCCATAATTCACCACCAGATATCAGGGTACAGCTCATCCTGACTCTGCTTACATATAATATCAGTGTTTGATATTAATGCAATATGATTTTAAATTCACAGAATGGGAAAGAAAGGGGAACTGCACCAGTGGTACATGCTTGCCGAAGGCTGCGGCAACTCAGGTTCCTCAGACTATTGAAGAAATCTAGCAGTTAGACCTTGGTTTTTTATTCTTTTAGCTTCCATTCTCTCTCTTCAAAAGGCCTTGATGACTGGGCAATTCTTAAATAGTAATAGCCTTAGTTACTACATCAAGCTTCTGCCAATTAGCAGCAAGAAAAGGAGTGTGCACTCTAGTTTACCAAGTCCTCCCTCCAGACAGTGCCAATGATGAACAACTGAGACTTGCTGACTTGGGATTTTCAAGCACCGCCCTCCTCATAAATCATAAGGAACTTTTAAAAACTACTTGTGTCATTGGCAAATTATTTTACTCGACTCTTTGGTGACAAAATCAACTGCAGAAGTTTAGCTAATTGGGTGATAAAGGCTTCATAGATGAGGATCTCAAAGTTTATCATCAGCATTTATGTCTAGTTATGATTCCTAATGTACCATATTGAATAAAAATGTTTATCTTTGGTATTTGATAGTAGGAGACAGAAATAAAATCGACCTAGCTGCTTGGAAAAAGAAAAAACAACTATTATACCGATTATGTTAGTGGCAGCTTTGCAGATGAACCAAGGGTGTCCTCTTCATTCAGTTAGAACAGGGGTAGGCAAACTTTTTGGCCTGAGGGCCGCATCGGGTTTCCAAAACTGTATGGAGGGCAGGTTAGCAGAGGCTGTGCCTCCCCAAACAGCCAGGCATGTCCCAGCACTGCCCCAGGAACTCACAGCCCCGCTGCCCAGAGCACTGTGCCGATGGCTGAGTGAGCTGAGGCTGCTGTGGAGGGGGCTAGCCTCCCGGGCCAGGAACTCAGGGGCCAGGCAGGAGGGTCCCCCAGGCCGGAGGTGTCCCATGGGCCATAGTTTGCCCACCTCTGATCTAGAATTTCCAAGTCAGACTTCCCTAATTAAAACAACTTACCCAACTCTATTTTTCTTTGTTTTATTCATAATGTGCTCTAAGAGTATAATAAACATTAATTAATTGCTTTGAATGTTTAAATTGCTGGTTAATATTTCTGCAGTAGGAAACATTCAGTGCATTCAGATAAAAGCGCCACATCTGCCCAGGTACATATTGCCATGGTAAAGATAATGTAGTTAGGTTTAGGCAAGCTGCAGATTTCCAACAGGCTCTGGCAAGGTAAGGATTCCCAGACTCTAAGGTGGATCTAAGGTGAGATATTGGATGGAGAATTGCATTGGTCAGTTGAAAGTGATATTTTTTGCTTTTTGTTTTAGAGAATAAAAATATAACTGGTGCAAAACTTCCTCCTGAGAAAATTCTGTGTAAATCTAATATGGACTTGAACATTTCACGATTAACTGTCTACTAAAACTTTCATTTAAAAAAAACATAATGGGACCACATCAGAAGATAAGTTAATAGTGCATTGAACAAAGAGTGCATTGAACAAATTAGAAAGAGGAAAGACATGAAACCACTTGAACTTATTTTTCGATTTTTAAAATAATGAGGAACCACATCAAAGGCTGCAGTAAATATCGGTCAGGCTTGATAATAAGCGGTTACATATGTGGGGAAAAGTACATTTTATTTTTTAAAATAAATAATTTAATTTTCTCCACTAAAAATAGTAGCAATATATCATACTGTGTGAGTGCACTGCTACTTGTGTCAAGGCTAAAGGACTGATACATCAGGTCTATGGGATCAATAATATTTTGCTATATTTGTCTCCTGAGTGTTCTGAACTTTATTGCTTTTTACACTTGAAAAAATTGGTTTCAATTGGTGCTGGGTTTGCATTACCACAGGTGCAGAATGATTAGCTTTAAAAGTTGCCTGTTGGTCCTCTGTTGGGAATTTTGCTGTAGTAAATCTATATGAATAGTTATTTAAAATATAGGAAATAATCAGTACAAATGCCCCTGAAATAGACTGATTTTTACAAGAGCTTCCAGGGGCCTAAATGCCTCCTGAACCCCTGCTGAAAGTTGCTCCCTACCCTAAAAACCTGAAATGGCACCTCTGCTACATGCTACTGCAGTATACATAATTATTGAACAAGTCCAAGATTTGATTTTTCAGTGTGCAAAAGTCGGCCAGATTAAGGCCAGTTTTCGTCAGAAATCTCAAAGGCATTTCTCCTCAGAGAGAATGACTTCTCTCCTTAATGTCAGCTTTCTGCCCCCAGCCACTTCAGCTCTAGAACTGCTGACCGAGACAAGATGTTTTTTATAATGGGGAAAATATTTTCCTAATACTCAAGTGTTTTTACTCAAACATCCCCAAAGATTCAACTTTTAACAGAAAACATGCCTAGAATATGGTAAATGGTTTGGAAAGTTATCAGTGTCTGAAAGCAGGGGCTTAGAATGGAAATGCTTATGCGGCCTTAAATATAACGTGCACATATCAATTTATGCAAGAATATCCAGAAAGCAAAAAAGGGGAGAATGTTAGAGAAAAAACATAGTATGCAGAATATACTTTACTACTAATAATCTACAAATCATATCTGTCAGTTGTTAACTAAATGCTATGGTGGTTATTTACTATGACAACTTATGTTCTGGTACAGGCACTGCTACCCTTACAGATTTAATGAAGAGACGTAAATCAGGAAAGAGAGCCACAGTTCATTAAATTTGCCACAAACCCAGAAAAACTCAGCCTTCAGATGCTTGTGCAGCACATCCATTGCCTCATATATGCAGCAGGGGTGGAATCTGGCTCATTGTGCTATAACCTTCAGCCACTGATTAGGTATCAGTTCTCATTCATTTATAATGCATTAAAGAAACTTGGGCTTTCTTCATCACTGTCTCTAGTAATCAGTATTTCACTGGAAACCATTCATCAGTTCAGCCTATTCATCAGAGGTGTTAGCGTAGCTGCAACCATCCTTTAATCAGTTTGAATTTGTCAGTTCTTCCTGATTCCAAAGAACATAGCCCAGTCTTGCAGCATCTCCTTCCCAGCAGAGACTCGCTGCATATGTTGTTTTTCCAAAGCTGCTGTTCTCATTTCACTGGGATTAAGCAGACAATACAAATGCCCTCTATGGCTCAAAAACTGCTTTCCAAACCTCATTTTTTTCTGGTGTGTAATTGGTCTAACCTGAGGGGTCACTCAACTGCTGTGCTCCACCAAACTATTGTAGACAGTTGTTAAAACACAAGGTGCATCATGAGTTCACAGGCAAACACTAGACTAGGAACAAATCCAGTTGCATTATGTGCTTGTGGTATGAAAAAAAATGAATTTTATCGACTGAATCTCACTGGTTCTACTGCTTCTACTATCTTGCCCTCAATTCTCCTGACATAGGATATGACTACTGAGTTCTGGTTTCAGTGTGAGAATGCTTATTTGGAACTCAGCACATGCAAGAGCACTACAGCCTTGGGCTGAAAAGGTGGTTTATTATCTTTTTTTGTTGTATTTGAGAATTGTTTCCTGTGAGTGTCTCTCCTCATTTCATTTTTATTATGGTTTCATCTTCAGTTAGATTGAAATTCAAAATAGGCTTAAGTGATGCATTGTGCTAGCCCTCGACACAAGAGTGAATTTCTTCTTAGTGCTTTTTATAATTTAAATGTCTCAGTTTGATATCACCATTTAAAAATAATTGCACATTGTGTCCATTTTCACAGCATTTTTGTGAGGATATTTAGGGATTGTTTTGCAGTTCTGTAAATTATGTTCCTTAGTTTGAATTTGACATCTATTCATGAGTATTAATTTGGTCCATGATCCTGCAAAGACTAAAGCACAATAATAATTTTGCATGCTGTGATTAGTCCCATTGAAATCAACGTAGCTACTCAGTGTGCCTAGAGCTAAGCACGTACAGAGCTCTTTGAAGGATTAGGCCCCAAAGCCCCAATCCTTCAAAGTGACAAGTACAGCCTGCGTGGAGCATATTATAGAGTTGGATGACACTGGCGTACGGCTTGTTTGGAAGAACATGGGTTCATGAATGCCTCCCTGTGGTCTGACATGTATATTGAATATAGAGTAGACAGGACTGGGTCCTATAGAATTCTACAGGGGAGAACTGTCAGAAAAAAATAACTGACTTTAGTGAGGTAGTGGCCCTTTAAGGAAGCAAATGAACCAGTCATTGGGAGAAAAAAAGATGGTCCTGGTGAGAAGGATGGTATAGGGCCATTGTTTCATTAAAGACTTGGCCCCAGGAGCCTGGTAGAACAGGTAGGGCAAGACTCCCCTCTCTCCCAGCCAGTGCAGACAGGTATTTGGGGTTATTAAACCCACCTAGGAAAGGTCAAGAGACTGATTAGTTGACTGGGCAGGTGACTCAAAATGAGGCTCCAAGATCAGACAAGTGGATAGATACTGAAGAAGCTGCTAAGTGGGAAGACCTCAGAAAAGCTCACTGCCCCAAGAAGAAGGGCTGTGAAACTCCTGAAGAGGAGGTGGAGAATCTACAGGCCAGGACTGAAAATACAGTCCCAAGAAGGAGGTGAACCTGAGAGGTGAACAGAAAAAAGCCTTTTTGGGAACTGAATTATATTTACTAAATTAGATTCTAGGAGATGGGGAGATTGTTTCAAGGACCTTGTCTGTGGCTGGATTATTCTGGGAATTCAGAGGGAAATTCGAGGCAGGGTGTCTGCTGGGCCACCCTAGGACAAAAGGATGTGCCAACTTAAGGCAGCTCCATCACCAATGCAAGAAAATGATCATATGTCCTGAAAGTCAAAGCACCTGTTTAATAAGCTGGAAGCCCTTCCCTTGTTATCTGCCTTGGCTAGGAAGTTATTCTATATGAAAATAAATTCATTATATTTCACACGTTCAGTAAACGACAGCTAAAATAATGAGCCAGATTCTCCATCCTGAGCAGTTTACTTTGCGGTTCTCCAGAAGTACTGAAACAGTCCTGTAGCATTTTACTATAGTATTCAGACAACAAGAATTTATATACCCTATGACTAATTTAGTATGTCTCCCTTTCAGAAGGAAAAAAATGCAATAGCAGTATTACTTGTATATCCTTAGATTCAAGTCCCAATTGGAATTATTTTAAATTGTCCTTGGGTGCGACTGTTGAAAACATTAGTCGTGGGTCTTACTATGCTTGCCTCCAAGTCAGTGGAAGATCTACCATTGACTTGAGTGGGAGCTGCAAATTTTGGAAAAGCCCAACTCTTTACATTTGATACTGTCATTCTTTCTCCACGTATCTATGTGGCTCCCCCATCAGTGTAGTAATAAAAACACCCTTTCTTCCGTCCCAGCCTGTAGGAGAAATAGCTTGTTTACATATGTTTGTCTATGTGAATTAGTGTATGTGGTGTGGATGCTTGCAAAAAACAACAGAGGGAAAATGAAGTAGACAAAATAACTTTTGCATTGAATTCTAAGAGTGGTTCGTTCAGCGGCTTTATATACTAGGACAGTGGTTCTCAAACTGGGTACTCCAGGGGGTCAGCAAGTCATGTCTGGGACTACCAGCCCCGCTGATCAACTCCCCCTCCCTCCCAGTGCCGCCTGCAGCCATGGAACAGTTGTTCAACAGCATGCAGGAGGCACTGGGAGGGGGAGAGAGGGAGGGGGGCGCTTAGGGGAGGTGGCAGAAAGAGGCAGGGAAGAGGAGGGGCAGGGGTGGCAAGAGATGGAGTGGAGCCTTGGGGGAAGGGGTGGAGTGGGGGTGGGGTCTGGGGCTGAGCGGGGGTTAAGCACCGCTGAGAAAAAAATAGAAGCTGGCTTGGGGATCCACAAAAAAATTTAAATCAAAATGTGGATCCTCGACTTGCTAAAGCTTGAGAACTGCTGTACTAGGATATGCTAATGTGCTAATCTAGTTCAAAATGAATTAATGACTCATCCAGAATGAAGGATTTACAAGGATATATACACCACTTTGGTGTTTTTCAACGAAGTTAGGTACCTCAATTTTCATGTGGCCAAAAGCCTTCTTTATAGAAGTACTGAGCATCCACAACTTCATCTGATGTTCATAGAAGCTAGGAGTGCTCAACACCTCTACATTGCAGGCCAAAGTATCTCAGGTAGGGCATCCAAAAATAGCAACACAGCATTAATAGTCACCGCTGATAATGTGGCCCTTTGATGCCTTATGCACTGTGAATAGGAAAGTTTAATTCATACTATCTTGAAAGGACCTGTGAACGCAGTCTATAAATAATTTTCTTTTCTGTTGCTTATAGAATTAGTAAATAAAGGATACCTTTCCCAGTATCTTTCTCACCTATCATGATCTCCACTAAAATGTATCAGTATTGGCCAGTAGTTCACACACAGTGAGATCCAAGATAACTACACTTAGAATTCTAAAGAACTGTGGCAATAACTCAGTGGTTTGAGCATTGGCCTGCTAAACCCAGGGTTGTGAGTTCAATCCCTGAGGGGTCCATTTAGGGAACTGGGGTAAAAATCTGACTGGGGATTGGTCCTGCTTTGAACAGGGGGTTGCACTACATGACCTCCTGAGGTCCCTTCCAACCTTGATATTCTGTGATTCTAAATCTGTGGTGGGGAATATTGAGCTGATAATGGTGATGTGTATATGGTAGAGAAGGATCTGGATATATTAAAATAAGGGAAAGAAGTGAGAGAAGAAATGGAAGAGGGAATAATAAGTTAAGAAACAGCACTTTTTAAAGAGTATCCCAAACTTTATGAAACCTTCACACTGACATTCTCCTATCACTAGTTACAAAATAGATCAAATATGACCTCATAAGTTTACTGGAAATTGTTAAACTTCTCAGAATGATGATCTACAAAACCTGAATTTGTCTATACATCACCAATTCAGCTGTGTTATGAATTGTATTCTTTTATTCAAAAGATTTTAAAGAGTTTGCAGATACTCCCATGTCTAAGCCTTGAAGAAAGGCTCGATGGATTTGACTCTGATAAAAATTGATATGGGGAAAAGCAAAAGTTATGAGTTATGAAATATGATTTTAATTTACTTCCAAAAATTAAACTAAATGTTTCTTATATCAGCTATTCTCACAAAGACCTCAGTCGTTTCCCGTGCAAATATGGATTCTAAAGACATTTAGACATGATCTAAAGCCTATTGATGTAAAAAAGAGTCTTTCCATTGACTTTAATCAAGATTTATATAAGGTTTTATTGAAATTATTGTGGAAAAGCTACAGAATTTAATAGACAATATTTTCTATAGTTTTTTATAACTGTCCTTATGCTTCACAAACCCTATAGAAAAGAGATTCACTAGTAAATTCTATAGGTCTCTTCCTTTCCATAAAGCTGAAATCAAATTGAGTTTTACCATTGACTCTAATGGGAGGAGGTTCAGATCTAAAGATCTCAGAGTACAAATAATTCTTAATTAAACAACATCCCTCTCCCTCATTCAGTCTAACACCCACTCTCACACATTCAATCCCTCTCACGTTGGTCTGGACACAACTTAAATTGAAACAAATGGAATAATGTCAACTTTTTTATAAATGGTATTTGAGAATGTGGTAAAGATTGAGTGCGTTACCTGAGTACATATATTTTTACTATATTGTAGCACTTCTTTTGGGGTTTTGTGGTGGCAAGGGCCAGGTTCAAATTCTTTTAAAACTAATAGACACTTCTGGATTGGCCCCCACCCAGAATTTATGGGATCACTAAATATCTTCCCTGGGTACCCTTACTAGGCAATACTTCCCCACTCATACAGTCTGTATATGAAACAAGGAAAATGTTATCAGTGAAAAAAGAGTACATAGAATCAACTTGAGAAAACGGCAACAGTCCATCTAAATGAATGGTCAATAAAACACGTCCCCATGGTAACCTTGACCATAGTCTATTAATAGTGTTCCTCACCAGCGTGAACATCCAGTAGACACATGTCACTTAAATACATCACTTCCTCCTTCCCCTCCACTGAACCCGATTCATGGTTTGGGGTCAGTGGGTAGCTCATGTCCCAGCATTCTGAGTGTGGTCAGTAGGTAGCCCAGCCCTTGATATGCAGGCCTGTCTCCAGTGCAATGCTACTTTGAAGAAAGGGCTTCTACCATTAGTCACTTTTAGCATAAGCTCTAACATAGTAAGGCTCTGACGTGTAAGATAGCCCTGGAGGTTTAATTAAACACCTGAACTGATGGTAGCTCCATTCAAATTTCCCTAGGTAGACACTGTCTCAGAGACTGACATATTAACATTTACGTAGTTTCTTTGTTGTAGGAGATCTCTTTGCTTCTTTGCCTGAATGGACAATTTAGCAGGGTATTTTATAGACACAAAATGTAACTTCTTGTAATACAATAGATCTTGAATGTGACCTTTATCCCATGAATGGCATCATTAAAATACTGTCAGCCTTCACTATATTATTCACATCTCTGACAATGTGACTGGCTTAAAGGCTTTGAAATACACCTAATATTCCTCACCTGCACACAGGAAGTACCAATCAGAGAGACCAAAATGTATTCTGGGACTCTCTGATGGTATTTACATCCTACACACTATTGTAATAATCTTTGTACAAAATATACCTTGTAAGGTATCATTTGAAAACTAATACTTTGCTGGTCAATAATATTATGTTATAATGTGTATAGCAACATTATATATGACATTATGAACATAAGCTGAAATCATGACTAAAGTGTGTTTACCAGACAAGTCTGGGAAGTGAATAAACCTGTTTCTCAAAGACAAAGGGCAAGTTGTTGCCCCAGACAAGTGTTAGGAAAACTGATGGGCCATACCTTACAAGTGGGCATTCTTTGGCAAAGAAAGGGAGCAGGAACAAACCGATCTGATCTCAGCAAACAACTTCATGAAGCCTCATCCCTCTAACCGCATCCCCATCCAGGACTCCATGTCTTCTTGCTCTCAGATGAAAAGAACTGTAGCTAGGGGTCACTCTCAGGGAAATGCATTTCAAAGGGTGAGGGGCAAAACCATTCCAAGTTCTCTCCCCCTATTCATCTCTCTCTTTTTTCGCATAAGAAGATAAAAGAAACAGCCAATAGACTTTGGATGAAGATCCTGACCTGAAACTTGGTCAGCAATGATACTTGGAACCTATGTTAAGAACTTCACCTGAAACCAAATCTAGTTTAAGTTTAGAAAGTGTTTTATCTTTTTTTCTTGTAACCATTTCTGACTGTAATGCCTTATTAGTTGTATTCACTTAAAACCTATCTCTTTGTAGTTAAATGCACTTTTTTTCTTTAATCAAAATTAATCCAGTGTTGTGAACTCCAAGGTAGCAAGTTGTTGTATATCATTCCCTTACAGGGACAATAGACCTTTGTTATATGAACTGTCCAGGAGAGGCCTGGAGGGGAGGGAGGGGAAAAAGAATCCAGAATTCTGTGTGTGTTGGGGTCACCCTGCATGTGGTAACCAAGGCTGGTGGAAGCTGGAGCATGACTGGAGTGTGCTGGCAGGCTGCAGCTATATACAGACACACTGAAAGGCTTCTTGTGGGCAGCCCAGGTGTAAGGTACCAAAGGTTGCAGAGCAGGGGTGACACAAACTGGCCTGAATTGGATCCCAGAAGGTCATAGACTGCAACATAATTTTCAAATTCATCTTCTAAGTATTCTTAATACAGAAGTACAAATAGGAATCAGTTCCCTTCAATGTCACACTTTAAGGCCATTCTTTTATAAACCCTGTACTCGACTGTAATTTTTAAAAAATAACGCTTTCTCAGTACAGAAACTTTATTAACATCTTCTGTCATCTCTAGTTTAGTTTACTCGCCATGCTCAAATGGGTTTTCCTGGGTTAATCTGAAAAGCAATTATACATCCTGTTCCTATATAACATGAAGCATCAATTGAGAAATGAACAGAAGCAGTGTTCTCAGAATAAAGGAAATTAGGATTAAAATCCCTTTCCAGAGAAGGAAAATATGTACTTTTTTATTTTGTTTTTTGTTTTGTTTTTGGAAATGTAGAAATGTAGAAGCCTGTCAAAAACAAAACTTGACATGTTTTTTTAACTGAATACAATGTGGGCCTGTTCTTGATCCCATTAAGTTAAAGAGTGTTTTGCCATTTCCATCAGTGGGAACAGGAACAGGTGCTTGTCTGCATTACCGCATAAGCTCTTTGGTATTGCAGTGATGAGCTCTACAGAACATCTTAGATAGATAGATATTGCTGAGATCTGTATCTGCTACTGTGTTCTCTATCCGATTCCTCCTCAAGACCCACTTCTTCCACGAGGTTTATGGGAAGCTGCCAACTGATGCTGAAGAGGAAGATGGGTAATAGAGACATTGCATTTCTTTATATCTTCTCCTTAAAAAGAAATAAGGAACTTGAAGTCATTATGCTGAGAACATACCTGGCCAAAGTTAATTCATATTCTTGTTCCTTCACAATGATTGTTACATCTTGTCATAGTGTGTCAGTTCTTCAGGGTAGGTACTTTTGTTTGCTTTTGAGTTTGTACTGTGCTTAGCTCAGTGAGGTCCCAACCCTGGTTGAAGCCATCAGGCACTGCCATAGTGCTAATAATAATAAGGTTGTTGAACTGAGAGCCAAACAGTCATGAGAGATTTCACTGGAAAAGGGCTTGCCTCAGCAAGGCCGTTGGTATAATCATTCAGACCATATTCTCTTCAGGAAGTTTGTGGGACACAAAAGAAAAGCAAATTGGTCATGCTGGTCCAGACCCTCAGCAGATATAAATCAGTAAAGTCAATAAAGCTATGCGGATATACACCTGCCCAGGATCTGGCATGGTTTATACTCTCAATACGTTTTCCTTTTGTTTTCAGAACAGCTTAACTTCAAGGGAGGGGTTTTCTTTTCGGGGAATAAATCTTGGTTTTTAGAGCAAAAGTGGATTCCACAAAAGGATATTCATAAACGTGAGTGCTGGTGTTTCCAGTGTTTTTACAAAGTTGAAGCGCCTTCAGAAAAGTGGGAAGGAAGTGAAATATGGAAATTCTTCTAACTATTCCTACCCTCCATGACCTGATGAGCTGTACATTTCCATAATGATTCTTGTGATTAAAACAAATGATTTTTAGATGAAAGTTAGACAAGAGGTCAACAAATTCTTAGGGGCTATTATACCCATCTACACCCTGCAGCAGTTGGCAACATATTCTCTGTGCAGTGCCCAGGTTAAGTACATGGCTTGAGCACTGAGAGAACTGCCAGGCAGGAAGGGAAGGAATGCTAGAGTACCCTCCGCAGCTTTGTGTCTGTGTGTGGATGGTGGTGCTGGGGTACTGCCAGCGGATCTGTGTAGTTCTTTATGCAGCGGCCCTCACTGTACCCAGGCCCACAACAGTTTATACTGCTCCTCCTCTCCCAAGAGCCCTCTGTGCCAGGAAACTTACAGAGCTGGGCTATATAGCATGAATGGCATGTGCTCCCCCTGTTCATATTCACCAAATCTTGTCCTCCTTCATGAAGCAGAATTACACAAATTAAAGAGTGAGAGGACCCTCTGCCTCAAAACTTCAGGTTCTGTGCACTCATGCACATTTCCTGTCCTTGTAGACCACACAGAATAAGCTACCCTAACCAAGGCCCTATGTACTCCATGGGATGTTGGGCCTAATTTCTGTGTCTGACCTGCTAGATTCTGCACCACAGTGATGCAAAAAATTGGAAATTCTGCAGCAGCTTTCGTGTACATTCAAAAATGGTGGGTTGTGCTGACTTAAATATGAAAATGAATAATGCACTTTCTTTTGATATTAAATTCCATTTAGTTTATTCTGCCCTAACATTTTCAGCATGCCCCAGGTTGACAGTGGCAATGCATAACCGTATTATACAAGTTGTCTGAGAGAAGCTGAAGGTTTTGGCATCTGGTTGTGGGATGTTTGGGGCATGGGAGTGGCTAGAGATTGTGGAAGAAGATAATTAGCAGGATGCTTCTGCTTCAGTGTTGAAATTTTAAATATCATACTTAGGTTTCAGAGTTAAGACCTCGTTACGAGGAATGGGAGAAGTTCACACTCTCCCAAAGTCTGTCTTAGAGGCTGCCTGCAGAGTCTGGTATGTATCATTGTATCACATTGCATTCCATTCATGATTTTTAGTATTTTCTTCATAAATAAAAAGGCTAGAAGAGGGAGGCTGGTATCCTGGATAAGGAATTGACCTAGGACTTAGAATATGAGAGTTCAGTTCCCAGCTCTGTTTCTAAGTCACTTAGGCCAAATTTTTAAAGGTTTTTACAAGTTGCTGCACTCAACATTGCAAAGGCTAACTATTATATGACTCTAAATCACACTTTCAAAAGTGAGTTAGGGACTTCAGAGTCTAAATACCATTGCCTATCAATAGGAATTTGGCTTCTAAGTATATATATTCCTTCTGAAAGAGATTTAGGCTCCTAAACCAGTTAGGAGTTCCAGGACTGAGCACAGGACTTGAAAAGGTTATTGTCTCTTACTATGCATGTGTACTGTACCTAGAACAGTCTCATTTGGGGCTTCTAGGTGCCATCATAATTAAAAATTATTAATAGAAACTTTACTTACATGAAAAATCAGATACCGGAGTATAATTCTGCAGCAAGACATGGCTTTTGCAGAAAATTTCATGGCCACCAAATCACAGAATAGGAAGAGCCCCTCCTTTATCCCACTCAATGTATGTTGTGCATCTTTCTGTCCCATTAAAATCAGTTCATTAAATCAGCCAAAGGTGTTAATTTTCTTTTTGTAAATCTTGCTAGAAATATTTCTAGTCTGATTTCCACTTTTCCCCTTGATTTCAATAAATCCAAGATTGGGCTCATACTTTTTAGAGTACTGACTATTAGCAGCCACCACTCCCCTATGTATTGGGATGTGCCTGTAATAAGTACATATCTGAATTCAGAGATGAAAGCAGCCTTTCAATGTGGGTGTTCCACTGTTTGTGAATAGAATGAGCTAACTGAAAGGAACGCTACAGATCTAATGGTGGAGTGGGTTTTTTATATTTTCAGTTGAATTATTCATATCCACATCACTTGAGTTAATGTCGTTTTAAGTGCACACATAACTTCCTGAACCTTTATTATTTTCTCTTGATTTCATTTTTTGAGTATTTTGTAGTGCTAATGAACAAGAGATCTGATTACTCTGATTAGACATTATGTATGCTCCAACACTGTGCTTTGCCAATTACTCCTCATTTCTGACATGCCACACAATACTGAATTGTTGCATGTCCTTCAAATGCAAGACCCCAATGTGCCATGTTATAAGGATTGCCTAGGGTTGCTCTCTGTCTAACAAGATAACCGCAACCTGAGCTTGAAGGTGAGCTGTTTATTGTAGAGGTAGAAACTACTTAAACTTACAAACAGCTTTCCATTCTAAGCTCAGTTTTGGCATCCACTCTAAATTCCTTGCAACAGGTCCTTTCTATATGAAATTTTACATGACTGGTCTTTGGTCAGAGGAGAATTTTTATGGAATTTTTGGGGGGACTTAGACATGTTGTTTCTGAGATATGCATTTTAGAAAAAAGAGGTTTGATTGGCTTTTTGCAAATTCATCTAATGCTTTTTTGTCACATTAGAGCTTAAATGACATGATCTAGATTTCAAGTTTGTTAGTCAAGAGGCCTTGATGAGATCTAGGGCAAAGTGTGGGTTTGGACAGGATAGATAGTTTCATTTTGGAGTTATTCATGAGTGATTTGCTAGGATTTGGGAATAGCACCAAGGTTCCAACAAACTTTGGAACTGCACCAAGGCCAATGAAAGTTTGGGAACTGATACAAAGCTCTGATGTGCTTGTACACGTGTCTGTAAACACACACACACACCCTACACCTCAGTTGCTATCAATAACAAGCATATCTTGTAAGTTCAGCCAGAGAATTTTGGAGTGTCAGGAATCTTTCATGTGTACTTCTGAATTAACCTATTTAACTAAGGACTAGGAGAAGGCTGCACCTTTATTTACATTGCCAAATTTGGAAGATATATATGATATAATACTCTGTCATCTTCTGCCAGCAATTTCCAGTAGCGAGGCCTGTGTGCATGGTAAGGGGTTAAAACATGTGCCTAGACTCTACTGTCAGGTATGAGGGAACACTTTTTGAAATCTCTGAAGTCTGGATAGGCCTATGATGTGTACTATGTGGTGTATAACTAGGGTTGCCAGCTGTGACGAAGTGGGACTGTTCTTAATGTTTCCTCTGAATACTGCGTGGGCGCCTCAGTTTCTGACTGACACTCTGTCTCCTGGCAACTAATGGCCTGGGCCCTTCCCCACTGCAAGGGGATGCTAAAGGTGTGGGAGAAAAAAGAGGTCAGGTGACCTCCTGGCCTGTGAAAGGAACTCAGCAGAGAAGGAGGTGCTGAAGGGGGTTTCAGTTGGGAAATGGCTGGGGATGAGATGTGAGGGCAGATGGGGTTGTCTGGCTCGCTGGTCCCCCGAATGGACCCGGCTGAGGAGTCCCATTCTCTGTACCTACAAGCTCTGTTTTAGACTATATTCCTGTCATCTAATAAACCTCCATTTTACTGGCTGGCTAAGAGTCATGTCTGATTGTGAAGTAGGGGTGTGTGCAGGACCCTATGGCTTCCCCAGGATCCCGCCTGGGCGGACTCGCTGTGGGAAGTGTACGGAGAGGCATATGTTAAATGCTCCAAGGTCAGATCCAGGAAGGTGAAGCCGTGTGAGTTTCTTGCCTGAAGACAGTCTGCTCCAAGGGAGAGGAGGGTCCCCAAAGTCCTGACTGGCTTTGTGGGGAGCAGTTCCAGAGCATCGCCCAGGGACTTCATGACACCAACCCTCTAGGATTGTCCTGGAGTCTCCAGGAATTAAAGATTAACCTGTAATTAAATATTATTAAATGTAATGAAACCTCAGGAATACGTCCAACCAGGATTGGCCACCCTACGGATAATGTCTACATGGCGAGGAGTTGGTTAATCTGCCTTGCAATGTCCAACCACTCCTCCCTTCTACTGGGATACGTTTCAGAAGACAGGTTACTTGGTTTAAAAAAATTGGTGCCAGATCCTTAGCTGGTGTTAACAGGCTTATCTCCACCTACAGCACTTTAGATGATAATTGAACAATTCTGACCAAAGTGATTTTTTCAAGTACCTTTTTGCATGGTTTGTTCTATTGCTTAAATCACATTGGAAGACTGTTTGTCTGGACATTTACCTGAGCTAGTTGGGAATGATCTATTGAAATGTTTTTTCCATTGCAAAATGTTGTTTCTGTGAAATCCATTTTCTGCTGGAATTTTTTTTTAATTTTCCATTAGGAAAATCAAAATGTAATATTTCATTTTTTATCAAGTGGAGCTGAATTGAAACATTCTGGACTGTCTAACTGTACTGAAAAATTTCATTTCAGGTCAATTTGACATTAGTCTGTGTGCAGCTGAGCTGCTGCAGTGTCTGTGGGAATTATATTTTGGGTACATCTTGGCCTCATTCTCCTTTCTAGGTCAGGCTTCCTGGCTGAACTACAACTCCCATGATGCATCATGGTGTATCCTCTGAAGTGCACTATGGGAGTCATGATCACAGTACATCATGGGACCATGACAAATGTCAATATTTCATTGCCTTCCTTGAAAATTTCTTTAGTCTGTCCTTGCACCTTGACTGCTCCCTCTGCAACAATGCATCTTAAGAAAAGCTGGTGTGTATCTATAATATCAGGTAAGGTGGACTTTGCCTGAATTGTCCATTTTAAGTATTTGTTATGTCTCTGATTACTCATTTCAAGACATTATTTTTGAGACTGCCTGGGTTTCCTACAGAGCACAGCCACTAGCTGTTTCTGTACAAGGTGAACAATTAGAATTAATATGATGTTGTGTAGTGGAGCTGGTCAGGAATTTTTCAACTAAACTTTTTGACATTCTCAAAATGAAAAAGTTCTGTTTGTTGGGTTAAAACAACTTTGTTTAAAAATTTAGGTTAATTAGTAAAAAACAAAGAAGAAGAAAGTAAAAATATTAAAATAAAAGGTTGACATTGAAATGCAACATTTTGATTGACGCAATCCATTTTTTAAAAAATTTTGTCCCAATCAGAAGGGGAAAAATTTGTTGTTATTGCAAAAATTCTTGCAGGTCAGGAAAACTGTTTCCTGCCAACCACTGTTGTATAGGGCAGACCTGGATGGACTATGATTTTTCTAGCCCTTCACTGTTGCTTGCTTTTTACAGTCTCTCTTCCTTTTTGTCCTCGGTTTTCTCTGTGATGACCTTAATGTCAATGCAATATTAATAGGATACTTCACACTTTCTCTCTGTTTTGCTTTTTCTGATATGGGCCCTTATATAGTGAGAGAAGTGTAAAGCTATCGTGGGATTCAGATACATTCTGGAATAAAATGTTCTTGATATAACTCAAGATACTTGCTCTATTGGGAGTATCTTTGACTGTTCAGCTGTAGTTTCTTTCTGCTACAGTAATGCTAAATGGCTTGAAAATAATAATAATAAAAGGCTGCAAAAATTACCCCCAAAAAAGATTTTTGGTCTTATTCCTATGGTCCCTGTGAGTTTTACTGAGTCTTTTCAAACTATATTAAAACTGAATAACAAATCTTCTGGGATGGCAATGAAACCATTTGCACTTTTGCTGCTGTGACCACTTTTTTTGCAGTATGTGTTTCTCTAGTTAATACTATTAATGACCTTGAGAGAATGCTGGGTGCCAGATTCACCCATCCTGTAATTGCACTTAAGTCAATGGAATTATAGCAATGCTTACTTTCTCTTCCGCCTTCCTAAGTGCACTGGTGTGAAAATAAGAGCAAAAGCCCATGGGCATGACAGTAATGGAAATAACTTGGAAATCTGTTATGAGAATCCTGCACTTACTTACAGCCCCAGGTTCATTGTGACTTTCAGCAGGTTCTCTGTTCTTTAGTTTCCTGTCTGTAAAGTGGAGATACAACTCTGAGCGCTCTGAGATCTTTGAACAAAATAATCTAATATCTTTATAAAACATGATCATTTAGAGCTAGATTATGCCTTTAAAATACAGTCCTGAGTAAAGGTGGGGTGCAAAGCTACATTGTCCTAGGTGGAGTTCAGGGAGCGTTTGTGCCTCAGGAACACACAGTCTCTTCCTTGAGCTCCAAAAACTTCGGGGTACATGAACTGCACCATCCTTGGGGAGGGAGGGGGCAGGTAGGAGCTGGACAGCAACTTGATTTTTTCTTTTGCAGGAATTTCCACAACTTTGAATTATTTTCTGTTCTAAAATGGAAGGAAAAATATTAGACATTTCCTACAAAATGAAATTCTGAAAAATAAATGTATTTGAGATTTGTCAAAAGATGTTGTTTCAATAAGATCTTAATGTTTTGTTTTGCTAGAATTCAAAAGTTTTGTTCCGATTTCAACTTCTTAAATTTTATTTTAGATAGTAAAATATAAATTGAAGAGTGCTTTCCAAAAAGGTTGAAACAACATTTCAAGCTATGGTAACACAGTTGCCAAAGGAAAAATGGTACTTTACTGTCCAAGAACAATAATCTGGAAAATCAGCCTGAGGAGCCGGCACTGAGCTGCTCTGCCAGACATGCATTTTAAGAGATCTCAAAGATTATCGTGGGGAACATATTAACTTGCATTGGGTGGGGTGGCTTGAGTTAAATTCTAGGTCATTGAATATTGCTCAAGGTAAACCAGATGAAGATCTGGGCCAAGATTCCTGGACCTGTTTGCTAATTCCTAGGAATATCTGTACCCTGATCACTGAGAGGAGACACCAGAAGAAAAAAGACATTTTTGGAAATGGATGTGGATGTGTTCATTTCCTTATATCAAAAAGTAAAACAAAAGCTCACTGGGGCAGGGATCATCTTCTGATTCTGTGTTTGCAGTGCTTAGCATAACAGGTTCCTAGTCCACAAATGGGGCTCATAGGTGCAACCACAATACAAATAATAAATTATAAAATCCTTTTTGTTGTTGTTATGGAGATCTTCTGTGAAATTCTCTAAAGAATACAAGATTATCATCATTTTATGTATGAGAAATCCACGTACAAGACATCCCAAAGCTCTGTTCAGGCCAAGCTAGACACTCTAAAATTCCAGCCCCGACAGCCAGGTCTAAATTAAGATACAGTTTATATACTCTATCTCTTGACACCAGGAAACATGAATGAGTCAGCTAGGTGAACCTATGTGACCCAAAAGATGGTTTCTTTGATAGTGCATGTGTTTTTCTTTTTTATACCAGTCATCAGTAAAGCACAAAGCCCAGAGAAAGCTCCCATGCAAGTGTATTTTTAAAGTGTACTTGTTATTGAACAAGTTATGTTACTGTCTGTCTGACACAATTCTATGATTTGGCTGGTCTCAGAACTGCAGAAAAATTCACTTTTGTAATGATAACATGGAGGATAAAGTGATTTAAAAACTGTGTACTCTCTCTTTTCGTATGTATGCCTAAGGGAGGAAGGATGAACCCATAGCTGAGACACTGGGCTGGACTCGGGAGATATGAGTTCTGATCCTGGCTCTGCCACTGTTCCGTTGGGTGACTTTAGGAAATTCATTTGGCCTCTCCATGCCTCAGTTTCCCAGCTGTAAATGGGTATCATAATTCTGCTTTCTCCAACCCTGTGCCTGTTTGTATTGAAATCTCTATGGGGTAGAGATTCTCTCACTCTGTTTATATACAGCACCAAGCACCGAGCAGCCCTGACTTGAGTTAGGGCTTGTAGTTGCTACTGTAATACTAATATAATAATAACGATGTGTTATATGTAAGGAGATGGTCTACATATCCACACCCAACACAAGACCTGAACAATTAAAACTGTATAAACCACATGAATTAAATGGGTTTGGCTAGTTGTTGGCAATGTACAATGGAATTTGCTTACAGCTGTAGTTTTCTCACAGTGATTGCTATTTTTAAGTAATTGTCAAAAAGATGGGAGAGGTTTCTCTGATTCTGTTCTTATAAATCCAAATAGAGGGCAAGGAAGAGCAACCTTTGCTCACTTTGGGAAGCGCTAATTTGCATGAGTAATCCTGTTGAAATCCAAGAGACTACTCACACAAGTAAGCACTCACTAAGAAAAATAAGGATTGCCCAATCTTGCTCTAAATAAGTATGACAATTGTATGGTGCACACAGGCTAGTTTCAGAGATTTAAATAGATTGGTGTGCCAGATTGCAGGCAGAGATGTAGGTATCAAAATAATGACCACTCACAATACACATATAGCTATAAAGTGTAGATATGTACAGAAGTATTCAAATCCTTTATTTATAGCACTATCAGTGAGATCTTTGCTTCCTAAGGGCCTAGTCCTGCAAGATTCTGAGTTTCTGCAACTCCCACTATCAACAGAAGTTTGAGTGATCAGCACTTTGCAGGATCTAAAATGGGGTAATGCATTGTTTACTAGATTTTAAAAGAATTAAATGATATTAATTATCACTAAATTAGCCAACTATTACATAAAAATCTCCTCTCAGAACTACATGATGTATCTCAGTATTCTGTTCTTCCTGTGTGTGGTGTACTTTCACTGGGAACTCATTACATTTGAAAATTTCCCACAGTAGGGAAAGCAGAATATAAGAGATGACTTCTGCCATGAGAGTCTGAGAACAGGATCTTGCCCGTATGTTTCCACTGTAGCTTAAGAATTTAAAAAAAAAAACAACTTAACGTCAAAATGATTTACTAAAACTTTAGGGTGAAATCCTGGCTCCACGGAAGTCAATGAGAGTCGGGCTGTTAACTTCAGAAGTGTCATGAGTTATCCTAGAATGTGTAAATGGCTGAGGTGTGGACAGCATGGCCTAGCAGTTAGTGTCGAGTGTGGGTTGAGGTGTCGGGGCCTGTTACCAGGAATCAGGCCCAGAAACCAGAATCAAGAGACAAACTAGAGAGCAGGGAATAAGAATCAGTTATCAAGAGTCAGGCTGAGTCAGGATATCAGGAAGTCAGGATCAGGTGATGAAACTGAAGGATAGGAACCAGGAGGCAGTTACCAAGGGTCAGGTGCTGTGAAGATAGAAGAAGGTCAGGATCAGAAGGCAGGAGCCAGTAAACACCAGACCAGCAGTCCATGGCACAGTGAAGCCCAGTGTTATGGACAACTGCCTATTTCCTCCTTTTCTTAAATAGGGGATGCAGTCCAATCAGGAGCCTTGGACCTCTCCCAATCGGAGCATAGAGGTAGAGCTTGTATCCCAGTTGTTTCATGTACTCAGGTTCCAGCGACTGTCTTTGAGCTGCAGGATGGAGAATTGGAGTGTGATGACTCCCAGACCCCCACAAACCCACTCCAAGACTTGTGGAGCCTGACCGCAGGACATAATAGATTGATGTGCAGGAATGGGGTTCCTGAACTGCAGCGGGGTGATAGACAGCACACCTATCTCTGTTTTAGCACCAGCCCACCTTGCCTCAGAGTACATCAACAGAAAGAGTTACTTTTCTATGGCTATGGAAGCATTGGTGGATCCGTGGAGACACTTCACCTATATCAATGTGGTCTGGTCAGGGATGGTGTCTGACACTCACATCTTTAAGAACTCATGACTGTTCAGAAAGCAGTAAGGAGGGACATTTTTTTCCTAACCAGTGGATTACCACTGGCTGTGTTGAAATTCCAGTAGTGATCCTGTGGACCCAGCCTATGCTCTTGCTCCCCTGGCTTTTGAGGCTATACACTGGCACCTCGACAGCACCAAGGAAAAGAGTCAACTATGAGCTCACCAGAATGACAGTAGAATGTGCTTTTGGTAGATTGAAGGGACATTGGTGATGTTTACTCACAAGTTTGGATCTCTGTGAGAAAAATATCTGTGAGACAAAGTTGCCGTCAGGGTAGAGGGCCGAGATGGCACAGCCGTCTGCTGAGTTTGGACAGCCAGACACCAGTGCCCTTAGAACAGTTCAACATGGAGCTATGCAGCTGTGGGAGGCCTCAAAAGAGCACCTTACCACTCAGACACAGTAATATGTTGTGATGGACTGTGCTATGTGGGGCCCTGAAGTTCTGGGGGTGTTAGAAGTTGTGTGCAGCATAGGGTATGTTTATGAATATCACACTGTCTGTTGATTCACCTGTTATTTTGCTGTGCATGCAGTATATTTATGATGATTACACTGTGTATGTCACTGATCCTATGAGTTCTGCCACCCTGTACAATAACAAGTAGTGGGTGCTGTCACTGGTGTGAGGCATTTTGAAGCATGTGTGATGAAATAATAAAGATGAATTATTTTCCAGAAAATAGATTTTTATTGTGTACCAAAACCAGTACAAAAAATACCCCAATGTGCAGTTAAAAAGCAAACACAATGACAAGTTCTGAAATAAATTAATGGAACACAACAAGAGGAAAGCGCATCCATGTCCATTTCAGTTCAGTTTGGCTACACATACAGCAACCATGGTTCTCACGGGTTGGTGTACATGAAAAAGCTGTGGTTATCCATATAGTCCCCCAGCATGGAGTGGCAGGGGTAAGGATGCAGCCTTTGTTGCCATGTGGAATGATGGAGGGTGTATCGGGGGAGGTGCTGAAATAGAGTTCTACACTGACTGCAAAAGGAGACCAACTTGTGCTTGTTGAAACTGTTGGTCAATAGTCTGCAGCAACTGTGTTTGCTGCTAGAGAAGCCCCATTATGTGCTGGTGCACCTCCCTCTCTCGTTTTCCTCCTCGGGCTCATGGGCCTGTCTGCTCTTTCCTGCTCTGTAGTGTCTGAGAGAGAAACTCTCCAGGCCCTCTGTTTGCAATCCAGTGCAGCACTGGCTTGTAGGATCTCACTGAACACATCTTCCCATCTCCTTTTCATTCTCTTCCTTATTGTGGCCGGGTGTGGAGGGAGGCCTCTCAAGGTTGCAACAGCAGCACCTACAGATTTCCACACAGATTTGTACCATTGTGTATGTAGTCACAACAGTAGGTGGAAGTTTCAGAACTCTTCCCTTGCTCCCCTGACATTTTAAAGAAGATATGCTTGTTGACACTTCAGCTTTGGAGCACCAGTGCATAGCACTGCTCTCCAGTCCCAGTCATGGTGAGTATGGCCCAGCAGTTGTGTGGCAAAGATGGGAATGAGGAGGGAATTGTTTGGTGGCATGAAACAATAAAATTTCAGTCCCTGTGTTCATAGGTGTGAGTGCAGGGCAACAGCACCATTTTCCTCAGGCAGTAGTGATTTTGACTGATATCTCACTCCGAAGGGTAACAAAGGTACAGAAAGCACAGCTGATGCAGACATCCTGAAGCCAGCAGGACCCATATGCCATCAGCCTGTTTACTGCATTGGTGCCTGCTGAACTTATCACTGAATAGTATGGGAAAGTGTCCTACCGCAGCAGAAGAAATAAGGCAGCCATCCCTAGAAACCTTTGGGAGAGGATTGCAGCATACCTCCATGAAAGTTTCATTGAGAGATCTAAGAAGAATTCAAAGGGCATCCCTGTATACATAAACAAACTGCTCCCCATGTGCCCTCCTTCGCACCTGGCTAACTTTACAGGGGAATGAAAAGCAGATAACAACTCTTCCTCTGTTTGTTGTACTGCTACCTCTTCTAGTATGAGTACATTAATGGAAAGTTGATACCTGTGTCCTGCTATGTTGATGTCGGGATCGATCTTCCCATTTAAACACAGTAATGGAAAGTGCATTCACACACTTACCTGAGGTTCCTTCCCCCACACCAGGCTCACCTGTGCTCAGCTGCTGCGCCTGACTAGACTACTTTGGCATCTCCTGGCTTGTGGCATAACTGGAACCCTGGTGTCACGTCTCTCACCCTCCTACTCCTCTTCTTCCTCTTCCTCTCTGTTCACACCAGGGGTCTGTTTCTTGGGCTCCTCAGAAGTATCCATGGTGCTCTGAAGGGTTCTGGTGGGGTCTCCACCAAGAATGGCAAGCAGCTTGTTGTAAAAGTGGAAGCTCTGTGGCTCGGCACCAGGTCAACTGTTGGCCTCCCTGGCCTGCTGGTATGCCTGCGGCAGTTTCTTCACTTTAACACGACACTGCTGCTGATCTCTGGTGTACCCCTTTACTGCATCCCCCTGCAATCTGCTCATAGATGTCCACATTTCTATGACTGCTTCGTAGCTGTGCATGCATAGCCTCTCCTCCCTAGAGGCCCCCGAGATCCAATATCTGCAGAAGGCAGGAGCCTGTCTGGAACATGTAGCCACTGTGGTGAACTGGTCAGTTACACACAATAAGGGAGGGCTGCTAAGTGTGCTCACCAGGCTGGGCAATCAGGAAAAGGCATTTCAAGAACAGATGGCATTTTCAAAGGGGCCCTGGCTTCCAGTCTGTGGCCCCTGGGCAGTGGAGTTCACAATTGTGATTAGAGCGGTCAGTGTTGGGCATTGTGGGATAGATGCTGGAGGACCGGTAGGGTCAACACAGGTCACACTGTATCTACACTAGTACTGCATCTACTGCAGTATGTCAACCATGGCTCAACGCCATTTAGAGAGGTGGTGTTACTGGGCACTTACCTTGGAGACAAATTTGAGTGTAGACACATGAACAACTAGGTCAATGTCAGGTGACTTATGTAAACCTAACTTTCTTGGGTTAGCAAGGCCTATAATCCATATGTTTTGCGTGAAAGTTCTGATTCATCTATTTTATGTGAGGGAAGTGTCTAAGAAAGAAAGATCATGAGTATCTAAGAGACACACAAATAATAGCTTTCCAGCTCTGCAACCTTAGCATCCCTTTAGCTATATGAGTCCTCCACACTAAAGAAAGGCCTCCTTATACACTTCATCCTGACTGTTCCTCAGATAAACATTTATTTCTGCGTTTTCTGAAATGCTTGTGATTGTCTATGTTAGTGAATTAAATAATGCGGACTCCATTGCTTGGTAGAGTTTAGAATGACTGCTGATCCTCCATTAGGGACCAGTCCTGTAAGCTGCTCACCCCCCTCAAACCTCATGGATTCCAGCTGGTTCATGTGCTCAGCACTTGCAGGATTGGGCCCTTCTCCTGTAGCATTGGTCAGGCAGGTTGCATAGAGCAGACTGAGGATTAGTACAAAGCAAGCTAGACAATGTCCTCTAAAAATGTTTTTCCTTAAATCACAATACTAATTTTAGTAGTTTTTGGATGGGTACATGCTACATGGGTAGTTTTTGGATGGGTACATGCTACAGGTCATCTTAACTGCTGTATAAATGAACACTTTTCCAGTTTGCAGACTGGAAATAGGCTTTGTTCCACTGATGCAACTCCAATTTACATCAGCTGGGCATCTGGCCCAATGTATCTGTTTGTTTTTTTAACTCTCTGGTTTATTTCTCACTTCCTTTACCCTTCAGTATTGCATTAGTCTTTTGGGCCTCACATCAGTTATAGATGTGTATTGTACAACTGTTGTGCTGTAGCAACCATAGCTGTGGTAACTTTTACACTACAGTAATGGACCAAAAGAGTAAAACTAAAATGATGTGGGCCATTACTGTAGAATATTTCCTTCATTTTCTAAGGGTAACCTCGGTGAAGGTTGCTGTCATCTCTAACAAGGAATTCACTGGCTATTATTGGCTTGTTTCTCAGCCTAAATGCTATTTTTATGCAGTTCTTTGTGTTTAATATGCCTGCGTGTCTACTAAAGTCATTACAGGAAAATTTCACTCAGTCATTTGCTATTTAATTTGCCCTTCAAAAACGCACATGGAAAGTGCTAAAACCACGCTTTCATATTGGGCTGAAAATGCCACACCCTCCCTTCTATATTTATCTGATGGTTGGATGCACTCTGATCTTGGCAGCTAGCAATTCAGGGGCAGAGAGTATGTCTTACCATGTTATAAATTTTGACCATGTAGTGGAAGGAGAGGGGAAGTTGGACTCTCCCATACCATCTGTGCAAACTATATAAGGGTTGCCCAGAATCTCAGCAACTGCACTTAGGGTTGCCATCTGGTCAGTTTTTAACGAGCCTGGCCAGTTTTCTTCTATCTTGACAGTTGAAAGATTTAAGGTTCTGTTTTGTGTTTTATTCACTTGAAATAGTTAAGCACAGTGATCATAACATAGTTCAGACTGTAACTCTGTGTTATGTATCAAGTATCAGGGGGTAGCCGTATTAGTCTGTATGCACAAAAACAATGAGGAGTCCGGTGGCACCTTAAAGACTAACAGATTTATTTGGGCATAAGCTTTCATGGGTAAAAACCCACTTCTTCAGATGCATGGAGTGAAAATTACAGATACAGGCATAAATATATATTGGTACATGAAGAGAAGGGAGTTACCTCACAAGTGGAGAACCAATGTTTGAAGGCCAAGTCAGTCAGGGTGGATGTGGTCCACTCCCAGTAATTGATGAGGAGGTGTCAATACCACAAGAAGGAAAATTGCATTTCTAGCAAGTCAGCCACTCCCAGTCTCTATTCAAACCCAAATTGAGGTGTTAAGTTTGTAAATGAATTGTAGCTCTGCAGTTTCTCTTTGAAGTCTGTTTTTGAATTTTTTTTGTTGAAGGATGGCTACTTTTCAATCTGTTAGTGAATACCCAACAAGATTTAAGGGTTCTCGTACTGGCTTTTGTATGTTACCATTCTTGATATCTGATTTGTGTCCATTTATCCTTTTACATAGAGAGTGTCCGGTTTGTCCAATGTATATGTTGCAGAGTAAAGAAAGATGCATGGAACTGTTTGAAAACAATTTATTTCAGTGCTTCACATTTTTTTTAATGTTCAGAGCTTTGTTTATGTATTGGGAAAGCAAGTCACACTTGATTACCCAAGGTAATGGGATAGGCCAGAGTTGGCGATCAGACATTGTCCCTATACTTCCAGCCAAAGAACTTTACAAAGGGCAGTCATTACTCTGGATAAAAGCCATTGAACTTTAGTAAAACTACTTCCAAGAACTGAAATTTAATTAATATAAATTTGTTCAGCACTTGCAGTGTCTGGATCATTGGCCATATCCAGGTTCCAGAATTCCTATGGAGTAAGTCTTCACACTACTGCTGTTAATTTAGTACATCTTCAGGTGAAATGTCATTTCATATGCCACACTTCATTGCATCTCAGTTGGGCTTGGCCCCGTGAATCAAATGGGAAATTTGAAATATGCAAAAGCATCTTTTCTAATGCAACATTGCTTATCAATTAAATTGCAGGAGGCCATGCTGATATTCTTGTTAATGTCTCTTACAACTCATGTTCTAGTATGTTTCAACATTATTTTAAGCAAAAGCAATTTGTTTGTTGGACATTATTTACTTTGAGAGTTATATTCAGCCATCAACATTTTTTTTTAAAGTGAAATCAGTATAAGAGATGAAAATGTACTGTGGGATCTCTTACATTAGCTACTGATGGAGACTGTTGATCCTTGGATGAATTGTGATTTAAATATTAATCCTTTAAAATATTACTAGTCTTTTTCATTTCCTGCATTGTGCAGTCTCCAGAGAGACTGTGAACATAATCCATGCACGTTTCACCCCCTCCTGTTCTAATATTCTTTAAGCAAGCCAAGACCTATAACGATGAAGAATACACCTATTCATGTAAGGTGCAATTTGTGCTGAAGTATGTTATGGTGATTCATTAACACTGTCATTCACATGGAAATACTACAATTAATTGAGATAACTTTCCCTATCATGTACCACAGCGTGCTGGGTCCATTGTGTTAACTCAGCTGCTCAGCTAGAAGACATTTTTTTTTTCTGGATACATATTATTAATTGATGAAAGCACAACATACAATAATGTGTAAGGAAGAATTTCAGTCCATACAAAAGGCAGATAAAAGAGAATAATGGTCCCATACACCCAGATTCAAACACCAGATCTCTCCTTTGATCCACAGTAAAATAAGGCAAAAAGGGAGGAAAATATACACAGGAGCAAATTCTGCTTCCTGTCTCAGAAATATACATGGTTAAGGAAATGTGCAAACATAAACCACTCTAGGCGAAAAATCCCAGATTCTCTCCTGTATCAAGATTCACCTAGGTTGTGAGTTTGGGAACATATTATAACTTTAACCTGTGCTAGCCCAGGTATATATTAGAGCCTCCATGGGCTGCTGCCCTAAACTACATTAGCTGGCAATGACCAGTAAGGGACTAGTATCAGGGAATTGCTGGAACCCATCTCCTAGTGGCTACATCAGCTCTATGCTCCCTGGGGAGAAATGGGAACTTTTTCCTTCCTGTAGTGCAAAGGGAGCTGGGTGAGGCCAGTCGTACTTGTCTCTTAAACGTTTTCTGTGCACTGCCTAGTCACACTGGTAGGTGCTATAAAATAATAATAAATGTAAACCCTCAGGATAATATATTTAGACAAAATTATTGGAGGCGCAAAAAGCCCTGGGATATCAGTAAATCCAGGTTAGCAATGTCTGAAGCCATAACTTCAACTAGCATATTTGAAAATTGGGCACCCTGCACCCTGATGATGAAACGCTGCCACAGACAGCTCAGCGTCCAGGCCAGTCTTTGTGCCATTACAAACTTGAAATAAAAATATAGTCCTTTGATGGGTCATCCTTCCTTTTTGTGGGATAAATCAGTGACCGCTGTAGTAAGTCAACACAATGCAGTTTTCAGAAATGCAATTTTTTGCTGTCAATATTGCCTTGCTAGAGGAAACTCTAGCAAAAATAAATGCCCTCTCCTCATCTGGGTCTGTATTTCCTTCTCTGCTCCAACAGCATGCAGAACTCTGTCACTGAAGAACAAAGACAATTGTCAGGGAATCTGCTAGGACTACTGGAGACAACCTACAGTTGCCTTTTAAAAAACACATAAGGGCACGGTGTCTCATACAGATACTGGACTGTATGTAAGAAGGACTTCAGTGCCCAAATGAGCCGCCAGATCTATGCTGGTTCTATTTAACACTATTTCTGAATTTTGTTCCTTTTGAGGTCTCATACCCAGTACCTACCAGTAAGTCAAAAATCCTTGGATTTTGAGGCATTTCGTAGTCTCTATTTTCCTGTGGTGTTGTTAGTATTTATGTTACAGCAATGCCTAGAATCGAGTCTGCACTATACATATGGAGGAAGAAAAATTGTCATGAGCTGCTAATGCATAGACTAGAAGCTATTCAGACTGGGGATCATGACATTACAAAGCATATGTGGCGTATGCCTGTTAATACTCATGCCTCCATGCAACCAGCACAGGAGACAGAAATCTTCAGTATTGGCACTGTGTGTGTCAGTGTGTGCTACTGTCTGCCCCAAAGGACACCATCAGAAGAGGTTTCAAAAGGCCCCCAATTCACCAGAAATATCTGTGGAATAAGCAATAGAGACCCCAGCAGATCAGTGCTACGGCATGAAATATCTCTACCTCCTCCTCTCCTATAAGAGAGATCTCACAGGGAATACAGTAAGTCAAATGTTTCCCTGATGTAACTCTTCTGACTTCTGTGGCATTATAACAGGAATGAATTTGGCCCATTGTGATTTATTTTTCTGCAGAAACCACTGGGAATTCCATCTGGAATTATCATATAGATTACACTTAGTGTGTTCAGGCCCTCTCAGAGGTCCAGAGAGGCCTAGGCCACTTCCAGCTTTTGAAGCTCCTAGCCATAATAAAAATAAAAAATGATGACACATGAAAACAAAATAAGGCACCAAAAAAAGAATGAATAGGGCACCCCCAAAAAAATGAGACATCATTTGAATATTTTTTATTTAACAAATGCCTTTCTAGCCTTTTTCTGTACAAATGCACTAATTATTGAAGAAAAATCTAGCTTTCGTGAAATGTCACAGCTGATATTAAGCATAGCGAGCCCATTCAAATGTTCTTGTCCCGTAGTTGAACAGTGATAGTTCTTTACCTGCTTCAACATGTTGAAGGTGTGTTCACCTGAAGCCACCGATACAGGCAGACTGACAAAAATACATAATGCAATTGTGATGTTAGGAAACACCCCAGAGAGTCCAAATTGAAGTATTTCTTGATGCAATTCCATTGGCTTGCAATCCAATTTAAAATTTGTGGAATATATTGGTGTGAGAAAGATGATCTCATCACTGAGATCTTCTGAGATTTCTTTGTTGTACTGTTGCTAAAATTGTTCAGCTGCAGAAAGTAGATCTTCATTACTCAGTCTGTTGACCTGCCAAAGAAACCCCCAAAGTGTACAAAATAGCCGTAGTGACTCAAATCTATGTGTAAGACCTGATTGAATAGAATCAGTGATGACAAGGAAGACATTTACTCTATAATGCTGCTCAGCATCAGATTCAGTAGGTAAGTTGCAATCAGTGGAGAACTCAGATAAAATGCCAATATTCTGTGCTACTAATTTGGATTCAGCCAGGATTGCATCCTATTGTTCACAAATCTGTTGAATGTCATTGATAAGACTTTCAATGTTATCCCTCTCAACATCAAGTGTAGCATTGTGTGCTTCAATTACCAGATTAGTTTGGTGGATTTTAAGTAGCTTCATCCACAAACATCAGAATGCATTCAAATTTGGACATGTGCTTCTGAATAGACTGAAGTTCAGTTTGAGCCTGTGCAGTGACATTGAGAGATTCAAGCTCATTTAAAGCCTCTCTCACTGAATTCAAATATTGTACAACTGGCTGAACACCATCAGTCCATGCAGATCATCTAGTTTTGGACATCCCATGCTGTGAAACAGGAAGATATTGCTTCAGAATTTCCCACCTTTGTGGACTGCTACTGAAGAGATTGTACATTTGCTGAACAGTTCCAAAGTAAGTAATTGCGTCCTTGCATGATTCAGCACAGTCAACACCTACAAGGTTTAGTGTGTGGTTTCCACAGCTGGAGAGAATACAGTCTGAATTATACTCAAGCAGAACTGCTTGTATATCTTTGTACTTTCCAGCCATATTAGATCCATTGTCATAGGCTTGACCAATACAGATTTGAAAATCTGACTTAAAACCTTCTAGAATTGTTAGTACTTGAGCAGCAATTTCTTTTCCAGTTTTTCTCATGAAATTATCACACAAAATAAACCTTCAACTGAAAATTTTGAGCTGTCTACAATCTTAACATATTGAATAGCCATAGTAGTCTGTTCCTTGTGAGAACAATCTGGAGTGGCAATCAACAATGATTGAAAAACATTTGGCATTTTGAATCTCACCAAGAATTGTTGTTTGCACGAATGACCTACATAGCTTATAAACTCATTTTGCATGTATGTGGAGAGATAATGGACTTGCATGCACTTCTGATTTTCTTGCAATTCTCTAACATATTTAACATGCTCTGTTAAAAGTGGGTCATATTTGCTGAGGATCTCAACCTTGCCTAGAATGTTTCCATTTGTGCGATCGCCAATACGTTGACTGGAACCAAAGAAAGCCAATCCCTGCTCAGAAAGAAAAAGAATGACATTCAGGATGCACTCAAGAAGTTTTTCCAGGTATTAGTTTCTGTAGAAAGTTTAGTCAAGAGTAAATTCTCAACTGAACTTTCAGCTGATGCTGCCCTAGTGGCTGATTTCCATGCAACATAATTTTCATTATGTGACGTTGAACTCTCATTTGATGGTATTCGGTCTTTCAGCTTCCTCCAACCTCTGTTGATACTCCATCCTGATTGATGAGAAATTGATTGATGCATTTGCAGCATCCTGATTGGTGCATTTGCAGCACTTTTGTTCAAAATGAAGCCAGGTGCACAGTACAGGGACTGTTTTTCCATACTCCAGCATAACCAGTCTCTTGTGCAGGTCTTACCATTGGGAAGAGTTTTTGTCAGTAGACAAGTAGGGAAAGCGTGATTATCAGCATCTCGTGGAATGTTACTTGGAATTTCAAAATTACTAATTTGAAGAAAAGACTGCATTTGGGCAACATTGCTTTTGTCAATAGTTCCAATGTCAGTCACAGTCAAACCTGTAGTACTCATGAATTGCTCTTGCTGTGTAAGATCTACATCTTCCTGTTGCTGTTGAGTTTCTTGATCATACACAGGATCTTCTGCATCTGTTACTGTTGGCACATCTCCTTCTTGACTACTGTCCTCATATTCAGGTATTGGCATTGAAATATCACCTGTTGCAGTTGCAGAGTTTTCATTATCTGTAGCATTGTTTGTTGGGTAAGGTGTGTTTTTTTCCAGTGGTTTGAGAAATGAAGTTATTGTCTTTGAGTTCTTAGCTGCTGCTTCACTCAGTTGTTTTCACCATCTCTTTCTTGCACCATTTTCAAACCTCCTCTTCATATTGATCTACCTGGTCAATATGTAGCCTATCCACATTTGAAATATTCTGTTGTAAATACATAGCATATCTACACTTCAAATCTTCTACTGTGAACATGTACACAAATGCTGAAAAGACTTAAAACAAAGGAATACTAATTAAGAACACAAAAATGAAACAGTCAGGCAGGTTATTATCCTTATCACTGAATCAAAACTCAAGCACGCAAGGTATAATATAAAAGGCTGAGCTGAAGACAGAGATGACATATATATATATAGTAAACACAGACATATACAGACAGAGGGATAATGTCCAAACATTTCAAATGTGTGTCCTCACGAAACTCACTGTACAAGATTGTCCTCACAAATTTTCACCTTGAATCTGGGCCTATAGACTACGAAAGCCAATGATGATGGCCAAGCTAGGTCTCAACAAACCAGCCAACCAACCAGTCACCTCTTATAGCTATCATATGAAGATAATGAGGAATTCACACACATAAATAATTCCTTAGTCAACTAGATGTAAAACTATAAAGACACTAAAATGTAACAATTCTCTACCTTTCAACAAGCACTTGATCCAGCACCAGCCACTAGTAGTGGTTTGTTTATATAATCAGCTGATCTGAGAGGACACATTCATCACAGTCTAATCTAAACCAAATGACAAAATCAACTGCCTTTGCCATGTAAAGATGCAATATACAGAAAACACAAAGATATCTCTTTTCAGATACATACACCACAATTTCAATACCTGGACAAAAACTCTAAAATACTCACTCACCCACCCCTTTGCTGTGAAAAAACCCAAGGTCATATTGTCCCTCAAAGTTTGCACAAAACTACTGATGTCCTACATGTAGAATAACTGTAAAGCTCTGCAGAGCAGGGGTGTATCTATTTTGTATTTCTTCAGTGTATTGCACATTATATACACTACTGGAAATAAATAAATACATAATTATAACCAACCATTGAAAAATGCTAGCATGTTTGTCCGCTGATTTTTCTCACTGCTACCCGTCATATCTTTGTAAGGTGGTTTTCTGCTGAATTCACATAAAAGAATTCACAGAAAAACCATTTTAAATTTTCCACCCAATCTTCACCACCAGCTCATGAGAATATTGTACTGATTGCAACATGTCACCAATTGAGTGTGAAAAGCATCAGCAAATGCTCAAGGTGTTTGAGGTTCTGTGGTTAGGATTTTAGTTTTTAGAATTCGGTATATTTTGGGTTTGCTTGGGCTAATGTTATTTCAGTTTTATGATAGCCTCATTTGTTTGCCTAATAGGTCTGCTAGCTATAAAAAAGGCTCCTGTACCTTATCTGATAAGCGGAAGAGCTTGGTGTGGGATGGGCTATGAAGTCTTTAGAGAGCTACCTCAATAAAATTATTTGAAGAAAAGAGTGAAGGTTTTGATGTGACCAGACATCAAGTGTGAAAAATCAGGATGGGGTGGGGGTAATAGGTGCCTACATAAGACAAAGCCCCAAATATTGGCACTATCCCTACAAAATCGGGACATCTGATCACCCTACCTGGAAGTGAGACACCAACCTCTAGATTCCAACTCAATTGCACCTCATGTGATGCAATTAAACCACTAGGGCAGATCTATTTAAGCATTTTTACTAGTGTGGGTGGTGGAGGAAATGTTCATTTGCACTAGATGTGTGTGATTACATTACAAGATAGAAATACTCAACTCAAACCATGTTTACATAGTACAAGTAGTCTGCAACTCCTGGTCATTGGAGAGCCAGCGCCATTTCTTTTGTTGCTTTCCTTACTACATCTCTCATTCACTCCCACATTATGACACCTTCCTCCTCTCTATGCTCTTATTCTTACTCACTAAGAAAAAATATTCTGAGTCCCTGATTTAACTGAGATCTCACCACTTTTTCAGCAGCCTGCCATGCATAAGCACAAACCTAGGCAATCATGATGCACCAACAAGAGGGAAGCTAAACTCTCAAAGTACACCAAACATTATGAAAAGTGGCTGGGCTTACATGTGCCCTGGCTGGCATTAGAGACTCTCATCATTAGCTTCATCAGGGATTATGGCTAGTGATTCTGAACAGAGCTGTAACATATGGCTATCCAACACCCTTGTAAGTCATAAATACACCGCAAAATATTTTGAAAAGTGTAAACGGGTGAATTGTATGTAGCTGTCATCTCAAGGCATGTCAGCAGTCTCACTGCTGTAGTACTAGATTCTATGGGCTAAATTCTGCCAACCTTACTCAAGCTGTGTAGTAGTTTATTCTATAAGTATTCCCATTATAATCAATGCAGAGTAAAGTATTTTTCAGTTTGAGCGGCAGATCCTATGACTTGAAATCTATTAGCAGAGATAGGGAGAATACAGAGGGCAAAGTCTTTTGGTGCTGTTGAGCTGTACTAGAGAATGTAAACTTCAGGGTGGTACCGCACAAGATTTTAAAAAATGCTATAAAAAGTAGACACAATTCCCTTCTAAACAGATGTAGCTCCCACATACTGAATATAGTATAGAGAAGACTTCAAGAATAAAAATGCATCCAAGCTGAAACACCGGATCTGCCCCCTGTAACTTTAAGTTCGGATGGAGGTTCAGAACTGAACGCCAAGTCTCAACCCCTCTCTGCTCATGAAACAAGGCAAGATATTTAGAAGGATGCCATCAGTGCAAGTGCTGAAGACCATCACTTCCAACCAACCATTGAAAGGCATCTTTCTCTGACAGAGCACAAGCAGAAAGATCAAACTTATGGCCGAGTGCTATGCATGTTCTGAGTTAATTTTCTATTGAGAATCAACTTGTGGTCACAACAATAAGAATTAACTAAAACATGAAAATTGTTTTTCTGATTAGACTAATGGTCAGCTGAACTGGTTTCTGGAATTACCTATTGCCTCAAAGATTAATGAAGGAGATAGGTCGGAGAGAGAGAGAGAGAGAGAGAGAAAGAAACGACTAGCTCCCTAATAGGTGTGAAAATAGTTCAATGGCTGGGAATTAAAATGTTTCTGGGTGATGAAAGCCTAACAAAAAACCTCCATTAGTGTCATATATATTTTATTTCTCCAAAGCTGTCTCCTCACAACAATGATACGTTAGTGTTAAATATGGCTTCATCTCAGCAACAGACTGTAAGAAAAAACTTAAGCAGTGGGAGCCTCGCATCTCTTGGAAAATCACCCTCTGACCAGACTGCCTTGCTTGTGAAGTGATTGCCACTATAATTTACATAGTGGTAGGATCCTGCAGGTAATTCCCAAGGTCCTCAAGTACAGATACTAAATCTTGAGATGCAATTAGCTGCCTCGATTGCCAAGACATTTTGGAGCATCATTGACTTTGTTAGAATGCATACTCATGATGAACCTCGCTGCCAAACACATGAGATCAATTCCCACGGATATTTTCCAAAGATTTCGGTAGAAGCACAGAGAATATAAAGGACTGCTGATGAAAATATGGTAAGTATGTCCTCCTTCCTTTAACCAAGTGCTCAGGATATCTGGTTTGGTGTGAAGCAGAAAAGGAGTCAATTCCCTGTGAAGACTGTTGTACCGGAATATATTTTTGTACTGTGAAGGTTTTTGTACCATACTGGAGGCTCAAACCAATGGTCCATCCAAGCCAGTGTCCTGTTATCTGGCAGTTCCTAGCATCAACTGCTTCAGGGGAAAATGCAGAGAACTGTGCAGTAGGCATTTATAGAATAGCCTGTCTCCAGGGTAAGTTTGTTCCTATGTCTCATCAGTGAGAGGTTGGCTTATTCCTCAGGCAAATGTGTACTAAGGCCTGTTTCCCTGAATACAGTGGAAACAAACAGCAAGAGGCAGCTTCCTTGAGCAGCCTCCCCTCCAGCCAGTTCTGTGCCCAAGAAGTTCTGTCATGTTCATAACTCCTCCGGGTTTTCTTGCCTCCAACACACACAGGCTGCAACTAATATCCTGGCCACTGCATTTGCAATCAGGGAAACCCTGAGTAATCTACCAGGGTTAGTTGTGCCTCGGGGTATGTCTACACTGCAAATAAAAACCCAAATAACTGAGTCTTAGAGCTGGGTCAATTGACTGAAGTTCGTGGGGCTCGCAGTGTGGGGCTAAAAACAAACAGCCATGTAGGCATTCCTGCTGAAGTTGGATCTGGGCTACAAGATCCTTTCTCCTCCCTGGGTTTTAGAGCCCGGGCTCTAGCTCAAGCAAGAATGTCTACACTGATACCTTCAGCCCTGCAGCCTGAGTCCCGTAAGCCCAAGTCAATTGACCTGGGCTCTGAGACTCAGTGTATGGGTTTTTCTGTGCAATGTAGACGTACCTCTGTCCTGTATAGAACGGGCTTGATTTCTCCTTCTGTTGAGCCTGAAAAAGAGGGCTTGGCATTCCTGTTGGCTTTAACCAAGTTTTTGATTATCTTTGGATCCAAGACCCACTTGCTGGCAAGCATTAGCACCTTTCAGCTTAACATATCACTTCCAAAACGCTTCATTTTTTTAAAATCCTTGCTATCATAGATTTCAATGTTCTCACTGACCATACAAACATCTAACCTTTTTAAAATCATAGTGAGCTCTTGACCTCCGTGCTGTCTTGTGGCAATGGATTTCCCAGCTTAGTTGTGCTTTTGAGTTAAATAATGGTTCCTGACATATGAATATCAATCCTTGGGGCTTGCTTTGACTTTTGATAATGATTTATGTCAATGGAAATACTGCTGGAAATGTTTAAAAAAAGACAGGCCATTGTCTCTGCACAAATGATCCTGTCTCTTTTGCAACAGCCTCATCCCTGATAGTGAGAAGAATTTGGCCATTTTTACCTTGAGCCAAGGATCCTGAAGCACCAAGTTCCTGGCTCTGGAGCAGTACCCTGTTATGTCTGTCCTGGTGTCTCAGATCCTGAAAGCACTGAGGTCACCATGGGAATCCTGCTGCGGATTTGCAGAGGGGTTGTCAAACCCAGATCTTTTGGGTGAAACATTTCAGGTTTGTAAAAGCAGCAGAGAATCCTGTGGCACCTTATAGACTAACAGAAGTTTTGGAGCGTGAGCTTTCGTGGGTGAATACCCACTTCGTCAGACGCAGGTAGTGGAAATTTCCAGGGGTAGGTATATATATGCTAGCAAGCAAGCTAGAGATAACGAGGTTAGTTCAATCAGGGAGGAAGAAAGGCAGCGAATGGGGCCGTGTTCTACCGTCGTAGAGGTGTGAAAACCAAGGGAGGAGAAACTGGTTCTGTATGCACCATTCAAAGCCTTTGAGTTAGTCCCGAGCTGATGGTGTCAAATGTATACAGATGAAACTGAAGTCGAGCAGTTCTCCTTTGATTCTGTGTCCTGAAGTTTTTTTGCTGGCAGGATGGAACCATTATAAGGTCTGTATGTGTGGCCAGGGGGTTTGAAGTGCTTCCACAGGTTTTTGTATATGTGCCATTTCCTGATATCTGAATTGTGATTGTACTAGACAGACCAAGTGAGAGATTATGCCAGTAACACTATCAAAAACTAGAGACTCACCTGGTCACATCCATAACAGGCAACAGGAAACCATAAAACAGAGCTTCTCCAACTGGAGACTTCCCTTAAACCAACTTCATAAACGGACTTGATCCAATAAGAGCGAGGGAGATCTACAGCACTCCCTTACCTCTCTACAAGGAAAAAGGACTGTAAGCTGTTAACTCCTACCGCACATGGGACCACACCATAGTACCTAACCCCTCCAGCATACGTCCAATCAGAACCAAACTACACACTCAGTCCAAAAAAAAGCTGTCCTTTCAGGGACTCTCTTTCTGCACAGCCACCCCACAACATGATACATAGTTTCATGTGGCGATCTGGAAGCCTACTTTCGCCATCTACAACTCAAAGAATACTTCCAGGACACACATGAAAGTGCCTGATACAACAGGTACCATACTCTCCCACCTACAGCACAAGAAGAAAGTAACTCACTACATGGATCATCCTGAGGGTCGAAATGGCAGTACCTGGACTATCCATTGAAATGCTTTTGCCGAGCCGACTCCTGCCAAGCCAAGAATGTAACTGAGAGTATTAAGTTAAGGGTGAGCTCATTAATGAAACTATTATCAGCAATACAGGTAGAGTATAAACAATGATATATTGCATGCGACTCATTAAGACTCAGGTGCTGCCCAGTACATCGTTCCGACGAAAGGTAAGGATGTGAAAAAGTGCGAGGCATCGCCGATGGAGCGAACATTTAGGACATCGGCCCACACTTGCCTTATTACATCTTGGATGATACCGCACCTTCGCTCACAGGCCGCAGTTGCTCCGTTCATCATCATCAATTATGAGGGGTCGACTAGCTTCGCAAAGTTGGCACTGCCATCTGACCTGTATCTTCTCTTATTGACGTGGAGTCTGGTCTTTTCCAGCATACTTTCTCTTGATGAGGAAGAGTATCTATCGGACCTAGCTCCATCTTGGCCATGCTGTGACTATCCTGAAGTTCCATCCGAGCGCATCAGAGCCTATTACGTTATACGCCACGCACCGAGCGGAGTTTCTATTCTAGCAAGTAAGTCCATCTTGACGATTCCTGATCGTCTGCTGTCCAATTATCTTTGCTCTATTTGGCACGTATATATGTACATCCCTCGGTTTCTCGCCAAGAATAGCATCTGCTACGAGAGTGGTCGGAGACTTTCACGTACTCGCACATTCGCACTATGGCCCAACCATCCATCACATCCAGGAGTGCTATGACCACTGATTTCCCTTAGGCAGAGGATGAAAATGGTGCTCATGTAGGTTCCAGTTGTGGCTGATGTGATCCTAGTCCACCAGTGATACGCTCATCCACTACATAGCGCACTACATGGACAGATGTAGATTGCGCTCATCATACAAGAGGGTCTTCTCGCTCACATCGCAGGAGAAGGGTTTCATACTCCGGCGGAAAGCTCAGTTATGACCTTGATTTGTGTATGGGCCGGTTGAATCGAGTGCCAACTAGCCTGCAAGTGAGGCCGCGTGTCTGATCTGGAATGCCACGAGCACTAGCTCTGTTCTCATATGAGATCTGCACGAGAGATGATGTGTGATCCACAGTATCAGCCTCAGGATATGGTTCATATGATGCGCGCATATGGTGCGTTGACGGAAAGGTTAGTTGGGGCTGAATGCTGATCGCTAGGCCGCGAATCACGCTTACTCAATTCTGTTGATCTTTTTCACTGAGATGTGAGGCTACTCTGGATGAGAGGCGTCACTCTCTCAGCTCTTCACGCTCAAGCTGTTCAATCCTGTTCTCCTCTATCTTTCCAGACAGGTGCGTGTATAGTTCGAATAGATTGGAGCAGAGTTACATGCTTGACCATTAGTGACCAATTGTAGGGATGTGTTGATGTCCTAATGAGGGAGGTGGAGTACAATCGCAGTCGTTATCTTAGAGCACTCTATCGACACACTCCGCAGACCAGTGGTATCGCGTTCTCTGCAAGTCACAAGCTCGAGCCGAATTTGAGCGTAACATGAAGAGATCAACTTTCTCACCCGGTGCAATACGTGATGGCTTCACCGCAGCACGTCAGCTTAAGGATTCCACAGAGCTGGCCCCTTTGTACGCTCGACCATGCTGCCTCAGTTCAGCACTAGTATTCGTCTCCAGGGAGTCAGTGATCTGATCCACTTCCGATTCTGTACCTGAGTGCACCAGCACTGCGGTGCCGAGGTTGATGCGTCGCACGAGGAGACGCCACACGTAGCAGCCTAGCGCACCGCACGCGAGCTTGCACCATCTCTAAATACGCGCGGAGATTATCCGGAGAGGGAGATTCCAGACGCAAGTGATAATCCTCATGAGACCTCTGAGAATCACAACCTCTCACTGAAGCTGATCAGAGAGAGACGTACCTCACCAGTCATGAAACTACTCAACGTCAGATAATAACAGCACATCAGCATCTCACCTGGACAACAATGATTCCCCATCAAGCTCACTGTTCTTTTCCAACTGAGCAGGAGGCTAGCAGAAGTACCTCACTTCACCGAGCACGCCCCTGAACGTATTCTCAAACAACGGAACACCAACAAATAGTAACAATCTAGCTCATAGGGGCGTAGTCGTCATCGATCGCAACACACGACCATACGTAGACGCAGCTGCTATCGCCATTATTAGTCTAGAACACCACAAGACCAGCTAGCGAGCGACAGCAGTTAGAAGCTACTTAGATCTAAGAACTCGCTTGAACAACAATAGCATGCAAACACAGCACCCACAACAGGCTTATCCCGATTCCCCATGCGATACTATCACCATGTAATTCCCCCAGCATAGAGCCTTAGCGAGCGTGAGATTGCCTACACTGGAGCCACTGTCTACCCAGGAGCAACCATGCTTAATTGTTACGGCATGGGCACATGCCAAGATCGAGTTCCAGATATGGGAGTCATACTTATGGTACTCTGTAGTGGAGCCTTGTCTCTAGTCTCATAGCCCTCGCCTCACACACCCAAATAGTAGCCAGTACCGGAGGAGCAGCGGCTATATCTGCCTCACACATCCACTACTGCCACCGCAATATAAACTTCCCAGACCTTAGATACGTGCATAGGAGACCTGCTGCTAGGTCTACGGAGGTTCCATGACCGCGAATAGTATGCATTGCAATTTATAGCACCCACACTTTCAAGCTGCTTGGACCAGAACAACAGACTGTCAATGCTATCGCCGAAGGTAACCAAGAGCCATGTCATCGCCGTCACTTAGAGAGTTTTTCGCGAGTCACGTACAGGATTCTACACTGAGCCACAACGCACCCGCGCCCCTCTACTCTAGCCTGCCCAAGCTCTGCAATGAACCTTACGACAGTGTGTATTCATTCCATGCCATCTGGGCTAATCCTATAGGAGGGAGAGGACCCTTATCCCCTACTGGAATTGACACCCTGCGTCTGACCGAAGTGGGTATTCACCACCACACAATCACGAGACCTCACGCCTCCAATCATGTATAGTCTAAGCAGGGTGCCATCAAGGATGTCATGCGCATTACTGCTATCTTGGGCAGAGATCATCGGACACATCAACGCATCGGCTAGCTCTACCCTCAGCATACATGTTACATTGTAGGATTCCTTCCAGTTTTCAACCAGCTTCCAAGCAGTTCTGCATTGCAAACACTACCTCGTTCAAACCTAGATGCAGGCATCGTCTGACATGACGTCATGATCTATCCGACTATCCTGGAGTATGATAAGCACTATAAAGAGAACACTATGTGCTAATCACACCAGCGGCAGCTGCCTTTCCAACATCGACGCTCTGCCCCACGTGCCGGCGGTCGACAGAGTACTCCGACAGGGCATTACCAGCCGGCTAAGGAGTCCTGCGGTACGGGCTACCCCGGAGACGCCTCCTGCCTCCTCACGCGGTTCCGCTCCCAGCTGAAGCTGAAGGGCCTGCCTCTACACTTCCCCCACTCATTCTGGCCTCCAATGTGGCGAGAGCGGCCTTGGATCCTTCCACTGGGAAGTGTAGTGGGTCACTGCTTGGTCAAGCTCAGAGGGCGGCTACTCTGTGCCTCACTATGGTCCTGTCTATACAAGCTGCAGTCACACCTCTGTTGCAAGTGTAGACCCCTTAGAAGTCCATCATAGACTTGTAACCTAAAAATGTCTCAAGTATAGTATCCAAATCACTATAAACTTTGAAAATCTGGTCCCTGGGGTAAACATTTTCAAAACTGCCTATGTGAATTAGGAGCCCTAAACAATATCGTGGAAAAGTGATAATTTAGAACCCTAGGTCCTAATGACTTTCAAAAAGACTTAGTCTCCTAAGTATCTAACTCAATGTTTTAAGAATAGCGATTTAGAGTCATTAAACCAATGTAAGCCGCTGACAGATTTTCATCCAGCATTCCTGTCACACCTTATTACACCCTTGTGTTCCTCATCCCGCTCGACTTGTTTCCTTCAGTTACCTCCTTGTCTTGGGTTGGTAGAAGAAATAAAGAAACAGATTTGGAAAGGAGTGAATGCATTATGGCCCTTTCTGAAAAAGCAAGAGTCTGTGATTCTTCCGATAAACCACAATCAGTTAGGCAATGAAGACCTAGAATTCAGGGAAAGCGACTGAAAATATCTGTGTCCCTGACTCAAGGGTGTTTGTAGCTAGACAGTGGCTAGAAACTCCTGTGGAAAACAGTCTTAACACGTAGCTGTAAAGCAAGCATGGAACTAGAACCATGGAAACGAAAGATGAGGGTGAAATTCCTGGTAGAAAAGGTTTCTGCTGAGAGTGAAGTGAGAACTTGCAAGCATGGGAGGGTTATGCCTCATCCCTATGCTGCAGCTTTCTGTGATGCCAAGAGCTCTGTTCCTTGTGTTTAATCCAGGGGACCTTTCAGATTTGTTTTAGTCTGAGGACACGGCATTTTCACAGCAGCTCAGGCTTGCTTTGGAATACACCACAGGTTTCCAATCCCCATTTGAAATTACCTTTGTCTAACTGGCTATGAATAGAAAAACCAAATGGGAAACAGTCCAAGTCGATATTTGGTGTACGTATTTTTACAGACAAAGAATTTATCTGCTTTTTGTGTTACATTAAATGAATTTACACAGAGGTGCTACCTGGCATCCCCATTGTGTGTCTTCACTGTTACATTTGTCATGCGCTGGCTTCATATTGCTTTTTACCCCACTACCCACTGGGAGTCACCTTGGGCCTTGGCCGGAAATTTTTGTCCACCCTGTCTTCTGATAGAGCTAAAAATCAGCGGGCTATTCCTTTCTTTCCTAAAAAGTGTTCGCTTTATTATACAAATATGGTGTGCATACTAATGGGGAGAGCCCTAGGTTTTTGTGAGCGATCCTCATCTGATTCCCTCCCACACTGCTCAGCCAGGTTACTTAGACACTTCTGTCTTCACTGACATCAATCCTGATATGGGGTATGGTGCCGCCTGAAGAGGAATAAACACTTTACCCTGTAAACATGAAGAGGTGGAGTAGAAGAGCAGTTTTTAGACTAAGTCCCACATTTTATATAGCCCATGAAATGACAAAAGTGTTCATCATAGATAGGAGGAATACTTGCGGAGTGTCAATTGTTTGGTAAGGAGTCACAGAGTACTTCAGAACAACTGTATCTGCTACAGTTTAATTCTCGTATAAAAGAATAGAAAATTAACGAATAGCATTTAAACTGTTTTGGAAAGTCAGTCAACAGATTGGAGTAACCATTCTGAAGGTCTCCATTCTATGTTTAAACTTTTTGTATTCCACACTCATCTCACAATGCGAGAGACAGGATACCAATCATGCTCTGAAACTGTAAAGTAATAAACGCCAGCCCTGCACCTATAAGAGTGAGGCCAGGTTCTATCACGCGACTTTAATCGGTTTAATGGCCGATATAACCGATTTTAAACGCTGTAAACCCGTTCACATGACGTCGTCATTAAATATCCGAGTTAAACGGCTCCTTAAATCCGATTTCGGAACTCCCTCCCAGACAAGAGGAGTAGCGCTAAATCGAAAGTGATAGGGTTCTGTGGACGGAATCGCGAGAACATTTGGCCTCCTATAGGTATCCCCACAGGTGCACCACTGGACCGCTCTTCGGATCCGCAATCCAAACTCGATGCGGAGTGCCGGTAAACAGGAAAAGCAACGAGAACCTTTAAAGAATGACATTTCCTGCTTCCACGTGTCCATGCTCTGATACAGCACACTGGTGGCGATGCAGTTCAATGCAAAAGAGCTCCTGCATTGAACTTACGGGAGATACTAGATCTGATTGCATGTATGGGTGATAACAAATCTTCTTTTATGAGAGCTCCCGTTAAAGAACAGGAAATGCCAAAGCATTTGAAAAAATAACACTCCAGGATACACAGCGGTGGCGTGACAGCACCGTAACGGGAAGCCAGAAGACTCAAACGGATTGCTCATGGCAAGGGAGGGACGGGGGTAAATGAGGACTACCAGCATCGTCCCACAGCAGTCCTCTGAAAACTAATTGTGCATTCTTGGCGAGCACCCAATGTCCTGTAGCTTAATACACTAGCAGTGTCTTGCGTGGTTCACGGAACAGCTCGTCAGTCTCTTCCCCCCCCCCTCACAGCGAACGTGAAAGAGAAGTAAACTAAATAATCCATGAAGTACTGTAAATGCACCTCTGTGTACTGAATGAACCTGCTGGCAGACGAGTATCGCGAGTGTTGACAACGGTCAGATAAGCCGTTTGTGCATCTCAGGGTCCATGATGCTGTGCCTTGGCGTTTTGCTCAAATGCACTGCCTGGGAAAAGGGCGCCAACAGGGTTTCTGCTGCCTTCACAAAGGAGGGTGAGGCGTGTACCCAGCACCACCGGGCATAGTTTCTGCCCCATCAGGCACTGTGCTCTCAACCCGAGAAGGGAACCTATGGGATGCTGAGGAACAGCTACCAGAGCACAGTGCACTGCCCCGAAATCGATGCCTAGCATTGACAAACATGGACGCAAACAATCGATTCGTGGATCACCACTGTGGACGCGCTAGAAAACGATTTTATTAGATCTGACTGTTTTGTAAATATCGTTTAAGCTATTCCGAAATAATTGTGCATGGTAACTTTGGTATTTTCCCACTCAGTCTCACAATGCAGAGAGACAGAATCCACGCGATTCATCTCTGTGAACCTGTAATAAATAACGCACAGCGACTGCACCTTATAAGAGTGAGGATCCCAGCTATGGAAACAGGTGTAAGCTCCACTTGCAAGTTACATTTAATACTCCAATTAGAAACGCGTCTCTAACTTCCTTAATGTAGGATCCCAGAACTACCTAAAAAAATAAACAAGATCTACTCATTTTCTGATGGTTTTATAAGAGATATTAATATTTGCAAATGTTCCACAGTGATTTTTTATTGAGTTTAGAACATTTTTGTTTTTATTTAATAATCAAGCATTTCAGGGTGGATACAAAGATAATTCATAGCTGAATCTCTGCATTTTTCTGGACAGCTGGACAGACGTACACCACCCATGCTACCCATTTTGTTTTGCATAAATTAATATACCACATTAACATTAATAAACCATATATAATACAATTGGACATTTGGGCAAGCCAGCTTGAAGCCCTCACTCAATAGGAATGTTAATGGAAATTTTTGCGCAACATTGCTGTTGAGTAACTGATAAATCTATACTTAAAGCTAAAAAAAAAAGCATAAACAATACAAACCCATTATGAAGACAAAGGATGAGCAATATTTTAAAACAGGGTATCTAACGTTAAGTACAGTGAATGTGAATATAAACACATTTTGAGCATCTGTCATTCTGTAATTTTAAAATCGGTCAATATTAAAGTCCTCTTTGGCCTGTTTAATATGTCATTGTCGTCATGTATTCTTCTAATTAAGCAAAGCTAAAAAGCTGGCAACAGTAGATGCTGAACACACTAATAGTCTGTAGACAGAAAAAGTACTTAAGACTAAGTAGAAACAAATTTATGGAGCTTTTTTAAGCTTTAAGTAGTAAAGTACATTAGTATGTGGAGCACTGATTAATGCAATAGACTTGCACAGCCAGGAAAGGAGATTTCATAACCTGAAAAGGGAAAATGCATGAACATTTAGACCTCTAATTGCCCTCCTTGCTCATTAACATGTA